>NC_071326.1:50298863-50599318 GCF_943734725.1 Anopheles marshallii | reverse complement strand
TAACCACCGGGAAGGGGAGTGAAAGTTAAAACACCAACTCAACACCAGAAAACCAGAATATACGATTCACTCCTCCGACTGCTTGTCGTTTGTGGGGAAAGACCCAGACCCTAAGCAGCGCAACCTGCGCTCGTATGCGTGTGCAGACAGGGCACGCGATCTTAATACGGTGAGAAAAGTGATCCAGACTCTCCGAAACCACTGGAACCGGTTCCCCGATACGCACGGCACGGCACAGCATCAAGCGCACCAGACCCCCGAACCAACGATCGGAAAAACGATGCACATTCATCCGAGCTCACCGAACTCCTCCCAGTCGGAGGATGATGCGGCCACAAAAATCCAGGCTGGGTTCCGCGGGTATCGCGTGCGTAAGCAGATGCGCGGACAGGGTGCGGTCTCCAATACGGCCGGTGGCGTAGGTGCCGGACCTGGAGCATCCGGTGCGTCATCGTCCGGTACGGTGGAAGACAAATCGGCCACCAAGATACAGGCAAACGTACGCGGTTTTCTGGTGCGCAAGAAGCAAAAGATGGCCACCGAGGCAGCGACCAAGATACAGGCCAGCTTCCGTGGATTCAAGACGAGAAAGGAGCTGAAATCGATTAAGAAGGACAAATAGAGCGGCGAAACAGGGAATGCTGCAGCACAGGGATCGATGCAATCCAGCGGAAAGAGAAGAAAATGTGTTGCGCGTGCGTGCGTGTGTACGATCGTCTTTGTGTGTGTGTGTTTTGAACAGTTAAAGCGCAGTGAAAGAGTTTAAAGGAAAGTAACGAAAACAAACAAACAAACAACAACGCAACTGTGCGAAAGGATTACAACCAGATTCCCGTCACATCTGCTTTAGTTACTGCCTAGGAGATCTTTTTTTCTTTTTAAGATCGAGAAAGTACACACCCGCATGGGGAGATAAGTTTTGGTGTGGTAAAATTGGTTCCAAATGCTTATTCTGCTTTAAAACAATTAAAGTGGTTCTACACGAACGTCGGCAATCGGAAGATCCTGCTGTGTGACTTATGTAGCGCTGTATCTGTTGTTTTTCTCCCCCCTCACAGCCCGAAAGTGGGATAAAATTGGATGAGCTTTCTTAATGTCCGTTGGGAAGATTTGCCACTAATGTGTTGTCTAATTGGTATGGCTGACCCAATGGATCCGAGTGTGTATGTCTGCACTGTGGTGTGATGTTTACGGTGGTGTTGCGTTGCTATATCCGTAACGCATTCCACAGCGGCATTGATCGATGAATCGATCATTTTAGCTTCATGTTTGAACCTCACACATTCTCTCTTAGTCGTTTTGTTTTGGTTTTTGTGTATAATTTCGAAAATGCGAACCCGAAGATAAACTAGTAAAGGTAATCGCAATACGCACGCAATGTCGATCCCAATATATGATCTTTGTCGATCACTTTCCCCGTGTACGCCACGTTGACAGGATATGTTTTGTTTTGATATTTTTGTACCATTTTTCAGTGCTTTTTCTGTGAAGGGGAATAATAACACAGCATAAATCATCGTTCTAGTTGATTCGCTGCGTAGCGCACCATGGAAAAGTGAATGAGATGAGAGGGGCATAGTGAGACGGACGAGCCAGAACATGTTGTTCCAAGTGGTTGAATATTTTAATAGATGTAACAGACGAGCAGTGAAGAGGATGAAGAGCTCGTGAGAACAAAAGAGAAAAAAAAGAAATCGACTGAAATCATATGCTACTTGAGAAAGGTCTAATTTGGACCACGGCTCTTTGCTCCAATCTTCCCCGCAGCCGTCTTGAATGCTTTCCCAGTGTGCACGCCTTCCTGAAGGTACGTCAGAGCTGGGTAAAAGTGAAAGTAATTAGCTCCCTGCCGGTGCTTACGCACATACAACGCACCCCAAAAATTCAAACCACAACCACACGTGTTGCTTCCAACACTTTGACACGAACCAGATCCACCAGACGTACGGAAAACCATCACGATCTGTAACGGGCTGTGGAGGACGGTTAGTGGAATGCATTCTCTCCTGGAAGGCAAGAGAACTACAGTAAAAATATTTGTTTAGTCGTGCGTTACTTCTCTTTTCCGAATAGTGATATAGTAATACGTTTTATTGTGACAATATATACGAGTGAGGACAGAGGCAAGCAGGTGCAAACCGTGTATGAGTTATACTACGCAACAGCATTGCGCAATGATGTGAAATTTGTTAATAAATAATAGATCATAGTAAATTTTAAACATTGTGTTGGTTTTCATTTATCAAACAATCTAAAGCGTCAATTTCTGTAGGATTCAAAAGACCAATAGATTCAGCTCATATTTAGCCGAACTACGCTATAAAGTATCGCATTTTTCAGCAGCAGAAACTACAATATCACGTGGGAGTTCTTCTTATTCAGTTTTAAAATATAAGAACATACAGTCGAATTTATAAAAATTATATATGCAGTAAGTACTAATATACTATATTCTATACTAATGTTTGCAGTTTGAATAATAAGATTGAACAACAACGACACTGATGAGTGATCTGAGCACGAGCTTTGTAAATCTCAAGTATTTAATTTTTTTTCTATTCGTCCAAACATGGTCATGATTAGTCTTTATGGCTTATTGTTAAGTGGAAGAAGTAGATTGAAATAGAAGTCAGTTCCTGTTACTGGCAATAGTATGAGTTCTTGGCAAGACTGCTCGATAGTGAGGTCAACGTACATGGAGAAGAAATAATTCTTCTGAGTATCTTTCTTTTATTTAATTTAACGTACGATACAGAGATACTTACCGCGACATGTGTTTGCAGGAGAGTAGTATCCTCAGGATGAGCGGCTGGGAATGTAAGGCATATTAGTACGTATTCCAGCATCAATTTTGTGATCAATGCTTAATGAAGCAACCAATTATCTTTATATCACCTGGTGTAATCGTGTACGCACTTTTACATTGACCTTTCTTAGGATAATTTGAAAACCATGACTAAGTAAGTTGTTATGGTTTACACGAATGCGAACCCTGCAACGGGGCGAAATCGGTCGTCGGAAATAAAGGATCCGACAGTCGCCCGGATAAAGAGTGCGTAGAGAACAGCGAGAGAGAAAGAGGAAGAGAGAGTAAATGCGTAGCCGCACGCGGTTGCGTAAAAAAAGGTTAGTACAGGTTAGGACACAGGAGCCAGGCTAGCGAAGGCGGACCTTTTCTGAAGTTATTTTTTTTATTTCATTTAATTTTCCCTATTTCATTATTCATTATTCTCTATTGGCGTGAATTAGTGTGATAATAAAGAAATTACTGTCTAAACGCATTTCGCGCTCAGTGTGCCTACATAAGTAATGAAAACTATGTAGCCTGTTTTTTTTAGATTAATCCCGACTAATCTGAAATAAATCTAAGATTTTATTCGGAATCTTAAGGCCATACCTATTACAAGCATTTGGAGATATTAAGTACAGCTGGTGTGTCTTTTGGTCACTTCAATGATCTCGTTGCATACATTCCCTTAACTTAGTAGCGTAGCGAAGGTTAGTTCCATTACACAAACATCATTCACGCTTTCAGGGTCCATGATATACTGTAATTATCAACAACGAGCATGACGTTCGCCTCGCTAACAACAAAAAATGAGACGAGGAAAACGATATGAAAATGGTGTAAGATCACTTTAGAAGAATGTATTGCATGGATCCGGTCTGGACCATTTATGTAGCAAAACATCCTCGACGGACCTTCATTGCAGCACTGATTAATAAGTTTCTACCAGAGTACACGGAGGACAAACTTCTTGCCTATTCTCTCTCTCTCGTTGGCCTGTGGACGATGGAGCACGTCGTCGTGACATAGCCCGGTCAACAATTATTGTCCAGGATACTCAATCCCTGGCAACAGCTTCCTATCGATGAAGACTCCCGATTTCCGACACGTTTTGCTTCACCTGATCCAGCCAACGAGCTCGGTGCACCCTCCTGCGTCTTGTGCCTAACTGAAGGTCGCTATCGAACACCTTCTTGGTGGGACATGAATCCGGCATCCTCATAACATGCCCCAGTCATCGTGTACTGCCGACTTCCGTCACCGTCAGGATGTTGAGTCTGGTGTACGCCTCACACACCTTCACTGTCGTCTTGCCAATGATGTCAATACCATCCGCGAAACCTAGAAATTGGAGAGACCGGTAGAATATTGCCTGTTAAATGGTCGCTATATCTGCCCAATTTGATTGAAATCCATACCAGATCGGGGTTCAAAATAGATTGAATATTTACTCATTATATTCCTGATTTAAAAATGGTAGCTCTCTCGAATAAATCTTTCATTGCCAAATCGAGCTGAGTTGAAAAGTAAAATCGTTTCCCATTACTCGTTGCCTTTTATCGTCCTGTCAGTACACGGGAAAGGAAAAAAATAATAAATCCACTTCCTCTTTCGGTACCGTATTGACCGTTAAACCGATTGACGTGTTGATGTTTTTTTTTAGCTTTTTACTCTGCAATGTTGATTTTCTTTACTTTACAAATAACCTCCAATAGTATGATATATAATATAATATCCGATGAATCTGAAATACCGTCCTCCTCTATCTATTGCAAGACGTCGTACGCAGTTTAGCAACAATGATCCTCTACACGAATGTTTTCGTCTGTTTAATGTTGTGGCCAATCTATTTGTTTAGTTTTAATTTTTAGTCTTAAGCAATTTTGTTTTTGTTAAACCCGCGTGGCAGAAAGAATAAAACTAAATGAAATGAAATTAAATATATGAATCTAGTCTTTTAGTTCCGGTGATAAATAATAAAAGATGGTTTAGGTGTGTTACTTACTTACTTACTTACCACTTGCTTCGCGATCTTGGTCTGCTGCAGGAGTCCTCTACATCACTCACGATCGAGCGCCTTCGTCTGGCAATCGATTATCCCGGTCTTTCTGGTGAACGCATCAACGCTATCACTCCATCTCAATTTGGGTCTAACACGCCTCCTCTGTCCATGTGGACGACCTAAAAGGACGGTATCATTCTCATGACGTTACCAGCCTACCGGAGCCTGGCGACTCTAATCCACTGTACAACAGTAAGTTCGCCGTACAGCTAATAGAGCTCGTGATTATATTGGCTCCTCCATTGTCTTTCCACACAAACAGTTCAGATATAGGTTCAGTTAGATTCTATATAGTCCGATCTTCGTTCGTCGCGACTAATGTTTTGAGTGGAGATGTTTCCTTAGACTGTAGTATGACCGGTTGGTAGCCAGCACACTAGCGCGTATTTCAACATCAATGTTATTGTCGGTGCTGACTTTTCACCCAAGATATGTGAAATTTTGAACGACTTCGAAGATGCGCTCACCTATTTGTACGTCACACGTCATGTTGTATACAAGCTAGCCTATCTTCCTGGCCCAGACCCTTGGTGGTAGCAAAGGGTCCTGAGAGTTTTCCATCCACCATCACCTGGCATGCCTTGTTGGTCATTGTCATTCGTACTAGTCTGGTAAGTTTTACCCTGATTATGCTGTTGTATGCGGACTTCAAGTCGATGAAACGATGGAAGGAGTGTAGCTGCTGCTCTACCTTTTTCTCCAAGATCTGCCGCATGGTGAAGATCTGATCAGTGGTTGATTTTCCGTTTCGGATAGTTTACAACTTTTCTACGAATGGGACAAGACGATCTTGTAGAATAAGCGAAAATAATTTGGTTTTGGTTTAGGTGTGTCGTAATTTAAAAATCGCATCGCATATCGATAATCTACGAATGACGTAAATAAAGTGAGAGATTATCGTGTCTTTTAAATTATCAATTTTGTCTCAGCTCAATCAATCATGGTTGTGTCCAGTGGCTGGTTTAGCTCGTTGGAGGCCCTAATAATTGGGAGTAGCGGGGTTACTATTGAAGATAGCGTAATGCATTGAATCATAATGCAATCGACCGTTTTTTGAGGTTAGGTTTGCCTAAAAATTATTGGATTTCATTCTCTGTTTTAGCTCCCCTAAAATGCTACCCGAAAAAGTTTTGTTCGTCGCATGTGAGTGTTATTAGGAAGGTTGGTGCCCATCGGTAAGACGTTATTCCTAACCATTCCAAAAAAAATCTTAGCACCGGCATGTTCAGTCGCTCAATCTCGGCTATTCCCTGGTGGTAAGACTGTTGGTCTCGACTGAATAGATTTCAACGTCCATTTAGTTCAGTTTCTTCTTAGTTGTTGGGCCAATAGGCCAACCAACCAACCAATGAGAAGATCTGAATGAAGGATTCTGTTGCTATATACGGTCACGTCTTTTGTCGGGTGACTATAGCAAAATGCTATTTGACACTCTGATCTTTTGCTAGGTGGAAGAAGATACTATACCTGATGAATCCGAGTCGAAATCCGAATGAGTTAATTCATATTTGTATGCATATATTTTTATTTATCTAGCATCTCTTAGATTAAACATTTGTTTGTAAGTGTACTAGCTTTTGTTCAACCTGGTGTTCCTAGGTAATATTATTGTCCACTTAAAGAGTAGTTGAAACATTAATGAAACATATTTCTTTGCAAGAAGCTTCCAGCTATTGATATTACGGCAATTGATTCAATAACTCGTATATGTTTTATTTTAATTAATTATGGCCTATTGTTAATTCATAAATTCAAAAGAAAGTGTAAACTTATACTATTATTAACATAAAATTGCTCTGTAAAGATGAAGGAAAGAACAAACAGTCGTCGTCATCGTTGGTCAACGCTCATGTGAAAAGATTTTGACCAATTGCACCTTCGATGATCAAATACATAATGCAGACCAATTTAGTTTTACCCTTTGGTCCAAACTGCGAACCGACAATCTTAGCTTTTGCCAACAGAAGACTAGCGAGTAACACGGAGTATGACCAGCATCGATTACGAAGAAACATGTCTAACGGGGAGCCCACAAGGGTGTTTACTTGAAGATCACCAGTGGGTTGAATATAACGTTCAGCAAATACTTTACACCGCGCAGTAAATCCCGCATCCGACCATTTACCTTCAAACCCTCGTTGAGGTGGACAGCCGGCAAGTCAGAATTACGGCACTGTCGGCAACCAATAGAATGAAGCTCGACCAATGGGTTCTTGCGCCCCAATCGCATAGTGTTCACACCGAAACTACTTGCAGGTCCTTCCAGGTTCAGGCTAAATCCACCATTTACTGTGTCCCAGTGTGTTTGCTCAGTGGTGCCGGTTGAAGGGTGTCCAGACTGGGCAGAATCCCTCAGCACACCCACAAACCATACGCGATCGGAATAGTTAAGGCTTTGGGTGAAGTTACCGAAAGCGTGTTGTGCTTTCAGTATTACTTCCACAGGTTTCGTGAGGAGTCCATTTGACATTCGTATCTTCAGTTCATATTCGTAGCTGAAAAAAAAAACGAATGGTTAAATGGCAATTCGTGACCGCTAACAACTGCACACTTTTACTCACGTGTTCCATTTGTTAAGATGACATGTGCGCTGTCGTTGCATGAAGTGTTTTAAATTTTCACATTCACCCTCGACCGATCCATTCAAATTGCCGCAATCAGGTTCGATAGGTTCGCCATAGATGCAGTTGATGCGATCAGCTAGAAACTTTGGCAGATATCCTTCGATCAGCTGTGCTCGGAGGTTTCGTCGGCTCGATATAGCCATATCCACCACAGTTCCTTCCCAACGGACAAATGTGCCATCCAAGTTGGTGCAACGAAGTTGCGTTTTCACTTTATTCTCCGAATCCCAGGCGGGCTGGTGACAGAACTTGTAGTACAGATCCCAGCTCAGACTCGACGGTAGTGTATCACGGCCACTTGTTTGGTCACGATGATCACCGAGCGAGTCAGACGCTGTCGATTCAAACAGACGATTTTCATTCATACTAATCGTCTCAAAGTTGGACATCATATGGGGCAGCGTAAGAAAAACGGTCCCGATCACACAAATCGCGATCTGCAAAAAGGTAATGTATCTTTCCGTTCGTCGTGAGCTAGCCATGTATCCGGAGATGGCAATTGCCGTCATGGCAGCGGCAATCGATGACCAGAGCCGCACAGTAGAATCCGTTAGTGAAAGCCACTCGATGACGGCGAATACCGGAATAAGCAGTGTTACGATGCCGAAGAGCGGAAGGAACAACAACAATCCCGACAGTCCGAGTGCGCCTCTCACCAATCCAAACATTGTAGCCGACTGGGAGCTAATGATGCAGATCTGCAACCAAGCGAGTGTTACGCAGTGAGGGATAAGATACTGGTAGATGCCCCGCCAGTCGTTACGCCGCGCAATGTACATCAGAAAACCCGGAATCATGAGATAGAGCATCGCGCGGCAATTCAAACAAAACTCAATTCCATTCCCGATGACGAACGTAGAGAAGCCTGGTACTTTAAGGTCCAAAAATCGCCAACCAGTCGTCACGACGTCATCCATTTCGTACGGGTACTTGGCAAGTACGTTCAATCCGAACGAGAACAGGATCAAATAGTCCGGAAAGGAGTTCCTCGAGGTGTAGATGAAGGCGAACATCGTCAGGAAAGTTAGTGCAAAGGCCAGCACGGTAATCTCGGAAAACGGTAGCCACTGGTCGTTAATGTTCGGCTGTAGCACCATGTTGATGAAGAAAGCCGTAAAGAAATAGATGTACGGTTTGAGGTTGTTGCGTAGGTACTGATTTTCCGAGTCGTCCGTGTTTAGATGCTCGTCCCCGTACCGCAGAAACAGCCCAGACCACATGCGAAAGTCGATAAAGTCATGCTTGGACTTGAGCATTCGAAAGCTGCACAGTACCATTACGGCGAGGCTTAAGTAGTATCCACCGACGGGCAAAAGAGATACGAGATTATCGCTCGCAAAGTACCAGTAAGTGACAAGAATAAGGCACAGCTGCATCCAGCTGCCACCGTTCGAACCGGGAAACGTGGACAACAGCGATACGAAACGATGGTAAAGTAGTTGGAAAAACATTAAGGGATGGAAAAACGGACGATGAAAACATGGTACGTGGTTCAAGCTGTGTGGATCCGGTACCGACAGCATAAGTGCGTTACTCACAGCCGGTAGATGTCCGTTCGAGTAATTGACAGCGGCTGCCAAGAGGTGCGCTTCCGAAATGTGGTTCACGGTGGAGCTACGATTTAACCGATGAGAACCACCATTGGGGCTACCGATAGGTGAATCACCTGCATGAGATCTTCTACCATCGGATGGACCACCACCCAAACTGTGTTCCATGCTTCCTTCCGCCTCGGCACCATCCGGTTGGGTTCGGCTGCGCTTTTTATCCATTTTATAAATTTCACGCATACGCTTTTCCAGCTGTGCTGCTGTAACGTATTCTTCGCCGTTCGAAAGACTTGCAAACAGTTCTTGGGCAGCACGCCGGGCAGACCGCTCACCCGGACTCATAGCCAAAATGGTTCGAACGTCTTCCTCGTTGGCCTCCGTAATGCCGCGGCCAGTTTCATAGCATTCCCGTAACAGTTCGATCGATGCTTCATGTCCTTGCTGAGCGGCGCGTAGCAACCAGTGTACGCCTTGTGCGTGGTTGTGTGCTGGATCAGTTTCGGCATTTTCTTCCAGCAACTGCTTGGCCAGTGTAAACTGAACTTCCGAGCAACCATCTTCAGCAAAGTGGTACTTTAGATTCCGCAACGATTTTTTATCTAAAAACATAGCAACCAGGTGAAAATGACGTGAATTTCAAGGCCAGCAAAAAAGAAGAAAAAAAAGCCGGACGATGATGAGATCATCAAGCCTTCAATTCATCAGCTTACCTTCAAGATTCCATTTCTTGCGCGACGAGGACGGACCACCGTTGCTTTCGATGGGAGGACGATTTGCCCAGCTGGCCATTGTTTGCAACTGCCGGATGTAGGCGGAACCCAAAATTTACAACCAAATGTAGAACAACCGAAACAGCTGGGGAGCAAAAGCACAACAGTATCTGTCTGTTTAGATCTATTGAAATGACGATTTGCTGCGTTTCTGTCTAGGACTGTAGTTTTTCTACAAACCTCCAAAATGTTATTTATATTTTACGGTTTTATTGTTGATTTCTAGTTTTGTTGTGATATGCGTGCGGGATTAGTTTGATTATTGTCAATTTTGTTGTCTTTTTTTCAACTCGCTGCTCGTGTGGCCAAATAAGTTTTCTAGCTGTGTTGCCCATAGTTACAGCGAGTCAGAAGAGCGAGAGCGCAAAAAAATTAGACAAAGCCCGCAATTCGTTTGACGTTTCGAATGTCAACGGATTGCGCGCGCAAATTGTGTGGCTTCATTCGCATCAAAGTGAAATTGTTCGTTCTCCGCTGCCAACTGTGGTTATTATCAAACAAAAGAGTTTTATTTAATCAAATCTTAAAGCAAAAGCATCGAAAAATGGACGGATTTGATGATGTTGGTGTTTTCTTCTCGGATAACTTCGACGGTGATCAGCAGCAGAACTCGAACCAAATCAATCTGCAACTGGTGAAGAAACAATACCGCGAGTTTATCCGAACGTTTTGTGAAGCTAATTTCTCGTACAAATACCGGTAGGTATTCTAGCCTATCTTAGGTCTGTATGTTGTAAGGCTTGAGAAGCTCATCCGTAGATGTTCTGCATTGCAGAGATAATTTGAAGCGTAACTACCTGCTGGGACGCTACTATCTGGAGGTAGAGATCGAGGATCTGGCTGGGTTTGATGAATCGCTAGCCGATAAACTGTACAAGCAGCCAACCGAACATCTGCAAATATTTGAAGAAGCTGCTAGGGAAGTGGCAGACGAGATCACCTCTCCCAGACCTGAAGGTGAGGAGGTAGTGCACGATATTCAGGTGCTGCTCGGTTCCGGTGCGAATCCCACCAATATTCGCGATTTGAAGTCGGATTGTGTGTCCAAGCTTGTGAAGGTGGCCGGAATCATTATTGCGGCTTCCGGTATCAAGGCCAAAGCCACACGCATTTCAATCCAGTGTCGCACCTGTAACAATGTCATCCCCAATTTGCCTGTTAATCCGGGCTTGGAAGGATATCAACTACCCAGGAAGTGCAACACGGAACAGGCGGGTCGGCCGAAGTGCCCGCTTGATCCGTACTTTATCATGCCTGACAAATGTCGTTGCGTTGATTTTCAGGTGTTGAAACTTCAGGAATTGCCTGATTTTATACCGCAGGGTGAAATACCCCGCCATATGCAGCTGTTCTGTGATCGCAGCCTGTGTGAGCGCGTTGTACCGGGTAACCGAGTGTTGATTCATGGCATATTTTCGATCCGTAAAATAGCTCGACAGGGTAAGCGCGATGGTCGAGAAAAAGCCATTATCGGTGTGCGCGCTCCGTACATGCGCGTGGTAGGCATAAGGGTGGACACTGAGGGTATGGGAGCTATCTCGCGCTTCAACAACATCACAACGGAGGAAGAGTCGACGTTCCGGAAGCTGGCTTCAAATCCCAACGTTTATGACACACTGGCAGATAGCTTGGCGCCGAGTATTTTCGGTTCGCAGGATATTAAGAAAGCGATCACCTGCATGCTGTTCGGAGGATCTCGTAAGCGTATGCCGGACGGTTTGACACGTCGTGGGGACATAAACATTCTGCTGCTGGGCGATCCAGGTACGGCCAAATCACAATTGCTGAAGTTCGTGGAAAAAGTAGCACCAATCGCGGTGTATACTTCGGGCAAGGGCTCCAGTGCGGCTGGTTTAACTGCCTCGGTCATACGCGATCCGGCCACACGCAACTTTATCATGGAGGGTGGCGCAATGGTGCTAGCCGATGGCGGCGTCGTTTGTATCGATGAGTTCGACAAAATGAAGGAGGATGATCGTGTTGCCATTCATGAAGCAATGGAGCAGCAGACAATTTCGATCGCTAAGGCAGGAATTACGACCACGCTGAACTCACGCTGCTCGGTCCTGGCAGCTGCAAATTCTATTTTCGGTCGTTGGGATGACACGAAAGGTGATGAAAATATCGATTTTATGCCGACCATTCTGTCTCGATTTGACATGATCTTCATCGTGAAGGACGAGCACGATCAGCGTCGTGATATCACGCTGGCTAAACATGTAATGAGCGTCCATATGAATGCATCGAAGGCAACCGCGGAACCGAAGGAGGGTGAGATACCGTTGGCCATGCTGAAGAAGTACATTCACTACTGTCGCATGCACTGTGGTCCTCGGCTGAATGAAGCGGCAGCGGAGAAGCTCAAGAGTCAGTATGTTCGACTGCGTGCCGGTGTCGGCGAGCATGAACGAGCAACAGACAAGCGTCTGTCGATTCCGATTACGGTGCGTCAGTTGGAGGCCATCATACGCATCTCCGAATCGTTGGCCAAGATGCAGCTGCAACCCTTTGCCACCGAGGCGCATGTAAGCGAAGCGTTGCGGCTCTTTGCCGTATCTACGATGACTGCCGCCAGCAGTGGTTCGCTTGCCGGTGCGGAAGGATTCACCAGTGAGGAGGATACCGAAATTTTGAATCGAATCGAGAAGCAGCTGAAGCGTCGATTTGCCATTGGTTCGCAGGTGTCAGAGCAAAGCATTATTCAGGACTTTGGCCGACAAAAGTACTCGGAGGCGGCAGTACGAAAGGTGATCCATACGTTGATACGCCGCGGGGAGTTACAGCATCGCTTGCAGCGGAAGATGTTGTATCGATTGTCTTGAGCGAATTGTGTGGAATATAGCCCATTTTTCAAGTGTGTTTTTTTTTGTAACAATAGAACTATTTCGAATTTTGTGTCTTACCTTTTTAAATAAACATTACAATAAAACAATAGCTTGTCGATTAATATTTCAAAAAAGAGAATGCTTCAGGAATGGTATTAGGATTTTGTCTTTCACTCATTCTGTATTCGTCATTCGATTTATCGCAATGGACAATTTTCATCTACACACTTCCTTACCCATAAAACCACCAATTCTGTGCTTTAGTAGGAACACAGGCTAAATATCATATATAAACTGAAATCCATTATGTAATTCATACATCCAATTCAACCGGGAGCCAATGAAATCCACTATTCCTACCGCTGTTCACCCGTGGAAGGTTTACGATTACGCAGAAGGTTGTTCCTTGCGGCGTGCGGGAATTTGTTCGTATGTTGCAAATTATCCATTCGAGATTAACCTAAAGAGCTATTGGTTTGTGGCATATCCGTGAATGACCATTTTTGGGTAGTGAAGCAAAAATGATTTACAACAGAACAGAAATGCGTTCCCTTGCAGTCATGGTGATGAATAGTAGTATTGGGCGTAGTGCTTTAGGATGGTTATGTTTGTTCATTTTTGTTACATGCAAACACTGCCTAACTAACCATGGTCCATTTCTGCTTGTCCCTTTTTTGTAAATTAATTCCTCACGAGTGGTATCGTTCTATTGAGATGTGTGCACAAGAATTTCCCTAAAAATCCCTATTCGTTTGGTACTTGTTGCGTATTCTTCACTTATACCGTGTGATTCAGTTTCGTTTGGTTTTC
This sequence comes from Anopheles marshallii, assembly GCF_943734725.1. Lineage (NCBI taxonomy): Eukaryota > Metazoa > Arthropoda > Insecta > Diptera > Culicidae > Anopheles > Anopheles marshallii. Next base: position 50,585,889 of record NC_071326.1, on the reverse strand, counting down.
GAGAAGGGATTAAATTCGAACCATATTCGGTATATAGAACCTCGAATCGAAAGGTTCGCCATCTAGTAGAATCGCTTGCGAGCGTTCTCTTGATGTTTCTGGTAAAACATAATTCCGATCACTACTAGTACCACGACAATCAGCATCGATAGAAGAATCAGGAAGAATATTTTTACATTCGACATGCCCGGTTTCGGATCGCCTTTATGTTCGCGCGGTGCTTCAAAACTCGCCGCCGACGGAACGATCTGACGACGATCTTCTGCAAGCAGCGACGGTGCTTCTAGTTCGTAAAATTTGATCGATATAATATCGTGATTATCAGACAGATCACCGGTCGTGGCTGATGCACCGAAAAAGTATCCGGTGGGCAGTTTGATACCTTCCACCCGGAAACATTCCTTCCATGTCGCTTTGTTCTCCAGATCGGTAAATACGGTCAACACATCGTTTTCATACCGTATGCTAATCTGCGTGTCGAATTCCACGTTTCGGAACTTTGCTTCGCAGCCTGCTACCTGTGTGTGCGTACCATCACGATCGTGATCGTACGACAAACTACCATTGTTCACCATGACGCTAATGTACGGATGTTGATGATTATGGGGACCATTGTGATTGCTGTACGTATCCAGAATGATGGCCAAACCCATAAAGTTGTCCTTGCTGCCGAATACTGCGCCCGTTTGCAGTCGATCGCGGGCGTACCAAAGCGCAAATCCGTCACCGTAAAGATCTTTACCTTTACCGTGCACCTTGAAGTTGATCTGCAGTTCCCAATTAATCGATGTGCAAGGCTATGAATATGGAGATTAGTGCATGAGAGGGTTGCTATATATAACAGCTTCGTCCGGTTTGCGTAATACAAATTCACTTACCACATGATTCCAAATAGCTCCATTTTTTGATTGCAGATCTGGTGTCAGCCGGACATAGGAGTTCGTCACAAATGTTGTGCCTATGAAATCCCAGTACGGTATTGTCATGCCCGATCCTGGAAGCAGATAACAAAAACATAGCGTGCGTGATGATGTGCTAGTTGGCACTTATCAACTTTGTCATCGTGTAAAGATTAACGAAACAAAGAAAACGTGTCGGATGAAGACACTTACCTTGATACGGTTTAAAAAGCGAATGCTCTCGTTTCATGTAATCATTGAAATCGCCCTGTTGCGTGCTGTGTCGAACTAGAAGCAGCAGTAGGAAGCCACGAGCAATGCATGCCGAAAAGAAAGTGACTTTTCTACTGTTGGTGCTTATATTTCCTTCCATCTGTATGTTTTTTTCGGTGGTCACTCGAGACGAACGGAATATATGTGGCCTTTCGAGTATGGTAGACCCAGGATTAGCGCTGGCTGTATGCTTGGCGATTGTTGCCTTCTAGAAGGACATCAGGATTTAGTTGTGTTACGTCGATGGCCTTACGCGGATTTCTAACGTTAGCACAGTAGGTTTACCTTTGGCCGAGCTGGCAGGGACTTGATTCTCAATAGTAAAGCCGACGAAATAATCCGATTTGCTGCTTAATTCACCGTTTTATTCGCTCGCGGAACGATGATAAGGCGACTCGCTAAACAACAAAACACCGACACGGGATGACAGTCGGCTATCAGTATGTGTACACCTTGAGCGTTTCTCGAAAACTACTCGACGAGTGAGACGAAACCACTCGACCATGGGAAAAAGTGAGAAGCTGATCGAAACGGTGAGTGTAGCAGTTTTGACAGCTGCCATCTTAGAAACAATGTCATTTTTATACGCAAATCTTTACTGTACATTTTCGTGTGTTGTAAATTTCCCGACTAAAATTTGCGAAAAGAAATCTGACGCCTAAGTTCTTGGTCTCATTCTTTTCGTATAGAAATATCGGACGGGTAGGGTGTTGCTGTTCAATGTTATTGACGCGTGCGACGTAACTGATAGGAACGGGTTTGTGTAGTGCGTGTGCATAGTTATAGGGCAAGCGGGTGAGGAAAATTAGGTGCAATCTTGAGGCTCTTTCCAAAGCCTCAATCAAGCCTGCGGGGGTAGGCTTGCGGTCACTGGAAAAAGCGCTTCTGAGATCATTCTCATTTTGAATCTTCCGGTCATCGCCCTTGCCTTACATCAACATTACATACGCCCGTCCTGGTTGGCTGTTGCTGTGGTAGAGACACGGTGTATTAGTTTGCCAAAAATTGTATGCCATTTCACACGGTTTCGCTGTGTTGCGCGTACGAAGGGAGGTTAGGCGGAAATCAAAAGGGACAGATCGCAACGCATCAGTATAAACAATTTTCCCACATTCGCATCTTTACCACTGTTACTCCTGGAACGACTTTAGGTGACGAAAAGTGTTGAGGGTTCAGGTTGGCCATTGTTAGCTGGTCAGCCGTCAGCCCGTACGATGCTGTGGACGTGGGCAAGGTGAAGAAGCGTGGTGTGCATGCGTTTACGACAGCGGAAGGGCACAAAGGGGTCAGAGGTCCTCCGGGTTGTGTTCCTTCCGCGCGATTGCATTGCGCTTCACGGTGTACCGTTTGTTGTATTAGTTGCGTGCTATCAATAGTACAGAATTGTTGTGCCGCAAAGTAATATGTGTTGCGATTCTAGGAAGTACTAGATTACAAATTTATCATATCATTGGATGATCGCGCGCGCGTTTCTTCTTCCCGAGGGAGATGTGGTGTAGTTTGGAAGAACAGTTTTTTCTTTCCCACGGTGCTTTTGTGTACGGTTCAGACGTTTGTATGTATGCGCATGTAGTTTTGACGGCAAGTGAAGAGTTGTTTATTGCTGGAAGAAAGTTTTCTTTGTGTACAGATTTAAGAATAATGCAGTAGTATAGTGGATAGACTAACTTAGAAGTGCGATTTGTTAGATTTCTAGGGAGTGCATGTGCAATTACAGTGTTAATATTTTGCCTTTCCCCTCTCTCTCTCTCTGTATCGAAGTATCTAAATTTCGCAATTGTTTGTGCGCGCGCGTGTGTGCTATGTGTTTATGTGCGGTGTGTGTGTATAGTTGAACAAAAAGTTACAAAATTGAAATAACGAAAACATAGTATATTTCGAGTGTGAAACAATATTTTAAAAGCGTATCAGAACATAGCTACTTCCCACGAGTTCTCCCGGAAGTAGATGCAGGTAAGCTGTAACTATAAACCATTTTTTTGGGCAATTTTTTTTTCCTTATACTAATAGCATTACTCTCTGTGATGTTTTAACCATAGGAAACATCATCTGCCAGTACATCAGAAGCAACAGCCGGAGAAGAAGAAGCGGACAGGGCGTCAGGATGTCACGCAATAAAGACAAGTACGAAAGCAACAACCCCCGGAGGCAGCAAACATTTCTGACCGCCGAGGACATTGCCGCCGGGAAGAAGACGTGTTGGCACGGCATTGAGATAACGGGCAGTGTGCGCAACCTTAGTCCGACGCTCTGGAAGTTCGAGCACCTTACTGCACTCTTCCTAAACGATAACTGTCTGACTCGTGTGCCGCATCAGATCGGTCAGCTGGCCAACCTCCGGACGCTCGATCTGTCCGCGAACAAGCTGCGCAGTTTACCGGCTGAGCTGGGAGAGCTGATACAACTACGGTAAGTGTACAAGATCAACAGCTGGCTGGAAGTTCGCATACTGATACTTCGTATTATCTGTTTTAGGGAATTACTGTTGAACAATAATTACCTGCGAGTGCTTCCGTACGAGCTTGGTAAACTTTTCAACCTGCATGTGCTCGGAATTCACGGAAATCCGCTCGGCAAGGATGTGCTCTCGATCTACAACGAACCGAACGGGACGTCCAAATTGCTGATGTACATGTTGGACAATCTATCAGGTAAGTTAATGTGGCATGCCCTTTATATTTGAGCATAAAACGCTAGTGGGGCAAGAGTGATATTACAAACAATATTTTTATGCAACATGAATTTTTTTTTGGAATTTTGAATACGGAAGAATTGCACTTTCGAAATCACTCATGAACATCATTGATCTACTATATGTGAATTAAAAATAAACTGCAACTACAGGAATACAGGCAGTCCCGAGATACGCTATTATAACGGACCGCTATAACCCGGGTAATATTCCGCGTGTCACGAATTTCCGTGTAAGTCGAATTCGGGAGTAAAATCGTTTATACTTCAAAATTAGATAGATGACTTTCATCTCTGCACTTAACTTATTCATCAAACCAGGCTACTTTTTGGTAGAATGCATTAAAATAAACTAAAACCAAATGTTTTATAAGACAAAGGAAGCTATTTTAAACTAATTTTACACTTGTTTGCTTAGATTTTGTGTTATAACCTAACTCAGCTGTCAAATTTAAAAAAACCGCGTATCTCCGGATTCGCGTATAAGAGGAACCGCGTATAAGATATAATCGCGTATAAGAGAAACCATTCACCTTCGCCTTGTAAAAGTTAGCTAAATTGGTTTGTTTGTTTGTTTTGCTAATTTTGTTAAAAACCTAAACTTTAGTGTTTTTAAAAGCTTTTGTGTTTTTATGCAAAATGATATAGTAAAACAGATGCCAGTCACTCCATGACATGTAGCGAATTCGGACTACCCAGCTACATAGTAAAATAATTCTAATTTAAATTAGTAAAATCTAATGAGCCAGTAAGGGTAGCCATGACTTTAATAGAACGTTATGCCATGTTGTTGATAGTGTGAATGTTTAACATTGCCCACTGTTTTTTTTTTTGGGATATGTGGTGGATTTTGTTATACTCCTATAAGGAATAGATTATAAGGAAGATTTCTTTACGATGTCGATTGTCGTCAACGCTTTATACCTGAATTCTTACTAAATAACCTATTACGCATGATTACTTACATTCTTAGTCGAAATGCTTCTAATTCCTATCGCGATCTTATTCTGGATTTTACAATTTTTTTATTTCTACATTTCTTGCGCGTTTCGTTAACGTCCCCCAAATCCTAGCTATTTTTGCAAAAAAAGGTATAAAAATCAGTTGAAATACATTTTTGAATTTTTTGATCGCTACTAGCACTTGCCACTGGCTTCTATTGTGAATTTAAAGAAAATTTTCGCTCAACAATACAGTGAAATGAATTTTGACCGACAAATAGTGCGGTTCGTGATATTGGTAATCACGAGTGTGAAATATTTATAGAGTTTTAAAAAAAAAAACCGATAACAATCCAATATTAATCAACAAGAACGAAAGTGAAACACGGTCAATTTTTGTTCTGTATGATAAACGTTCACAGCACCAGAAGATTTTTCTATCAGTGCATTCGGGTTTTCAACATTCTTGCCATCACTAAGAATAGCAGAGAACAAGAGTTTAATAGAACATGTCCAGGATAGAATTGAGCAGGAATCCAAACTTAAACCACATCGTATAATGAAACAAGTGGCGCAGGTTGGTAAAAAGTTTACTAACATTGATGTTACCCTTTTTCCGTAATGTAATCCATGCACAGGTTTCAAATCGTTTGTGAATTACAGTGAACAATGCCTATAAGGTGTAATAAGGCTTATCTGTACACAAGGACGAGTTAAGGAACAAACATAGGAAAATAGATGATCAGAAACAATTAATGAACATTTAAAATGTAAGTGTGCCTGTATATATGAGAGAGCAACTCAATCCCTTTGCCTGGTCATTCTGCATGAATGAAAAAAATCTCAAGCCCTTGAAGAGTTTCCGATAAACAAAGCGTATCGGTTCAAAGTTTTCCAAATCAAGATGATTTAACTAGGAATCAAACGAGCCGCGAGTTTACGGTGAGTTAGCATACAACCATTAATAATAACAAGCATATTAAGCATTTTTGTTTGCTTCATTCCATTAACTCATATTTGAGGCGGTGAATATATATACATTATTATATACATTATTCAATAGTTTTGTTATGGCTCAGGAATGTTTCAAGTATTAAATGTTTTCAAATCAAAGGATGTGTTTAGTATTAGGAAATGTATTGCTCACGCATTGCGCATTAAGATATCGCTAGAGCCTTTGTATGGTATGTTCACCGACAGAGATAATAATTAAGGGAAATAACAACAGTTGTTAACAAAATATTGGTTACGTGTTGAATAAATAATACGAAATGTGCACTTGAAAGTTTTTGAGAGCATGGTTTGCCGGGATTAACTAATATGTTTTATAGCATTCAGTATCATAAGCAGTAGCATAGGCTGATGTTTTGGGGATCCCGGCAGAATTAGATAATGCACTACAATAATTTGATTTCATGTCAATGATTATTAGGTATTAGCTTAGAACCTGCATTAAAAATAATGTATATACGTGTAGAGAACGCTTCATTTTTATTTTATTATCATATCGAAAAGGCTTTTGGTATTGCTTTGCAGAAAGCGATTATGAAGATATGTTAACAAAAAACTCTAACGCTGGTTCATACATAGAATCAATGCTATGTATCTATAGTTCTATTGTTTTACAAGGATGGGGATATTTCGAAAGACACCGCATGTACGAATGGCAGCATAGTATGAGTACCAATTAAGGCAACGCGTTTGATGTAGCTTGCCAGTATGCGAATGTTATTCCTTTATGAATCAACCATTCTGTCGATTGTCATTTTGTCGTATCGTTCCGATTGACCACTGGTCGATGTAAAACTCTATGCTGATATCTGGGAATGCTTTGGTATAATGCGCATAGGAGACCAATTGAGCCAATCAAAAAGCAACTACTTTGGAACCATACATTGGACGTAGAACTACTGGAAAAGAACTGCATATACATTTTCGCTGTAGTTGATTCAACGTGCAACCAAAGAATTATCATTTGATTTGAAGGGTTTCCTTGATGAAGCATTTATCTCTCGATTGTGCGCTTATCATAACATAAAACAAGTTTTCCCACAAAAATGATGATCATGAATGTTGAATGAATTGAATGAAGAAAGTTTTTAAAATTAAGGTAAGCGTTTCAACAGAGACTAAGGGATCTGTTATATTTTTAACATTATACCTGACCCATAGGCTAATCGAAAGTTGTTTCGGTCTGCGTGTCCACGTAATATTCAGTTACGATTTTGCTCGTTGGATCGTGCTGCTCAAACGTTCCGTCGATGAAACATAATAAGTAGTTGCGATGGTTAATTTTCAACCCCCCGCATGGCAAGATGGAGGACGAAAGTATGTTTTGGGACCTTGGATAAAGGAAACTATAGTTGCTGAAGCATGTGTTCATAATGCCGTGAATAATTCAAAGGTGGTTAATAGCAAAGCTACAAAGCAGCATTTTAATCGTAACGAGAGCCCTGCAGAAAACATTGCTATTGAGACACTTTAAACATTACCATAGGTGGTTTTTCATTGGTACGGGACAGACTAAAATTATGAAAAATACACTTCCGTTTCTAGTTGGGCTGCTATAATGGCATCGGGAAAAACGTATTTCAACATCTCGGTAGGCTCTAGAAGTCTCAAGGATAGCACAGTAACATAATCCTTCGAAAGATCATAAAAATTGTATTAGCTGAGCAACTCATTACAATTATTGTGGGTTCAAGGCTGTGATACATGAAGGACAGTATTACTTTTAAATTTAATTACGTTGAATTTTGAAAAGTCGTCATTATTTTTCAATCTATTTGTAATACAGGGAAGGGGAGGGGGTACATTTACCTGCGGCGCCAGTTCCACTCGACAGGGCCGACACAAAATCCAATACGGACCGTTCCCCCGTCCTCAGACTATCCGGAAGACAGATGGCTTATTTTAAAATAAAAACAAGTAAATTTTATTAAGCAGGACTCTATAGTATTGAATGTACATGTACATGTTATGTGTATATTTATTTTTTAAAATTTTGAACAATCGATTTGCCATTTGCCTAGTAATTGAGGAAAAAAAACATCTCGAATACGTGTCAGGTTTAGCTTTCCGTCTAGGATATTAAATTTCGGCTCACTCTTCACCGGCGTAAAAATGAAAGTGAAACTGCATGATGGCCCCAGTCAGACTGTTGTAGAGTTTGTTGTGGTCTCGCCATATTCATCCATTCGCGTATCTACAACCCGGATGGTGGTGCTGGGTGCGCTGCTGCATTAAACAACGAACATTTCCAGTTTTGAGTCGGTCTCACAAGCACCCACCGTGTCCGCGTATGAAGCGACACGTAGCGCCAGGGTCTGCAGGTCATGGTAAAGAAAGTTTCGCGCGAAAGTGCAAATCCGTGCAGTATCTAAAGCTTCGGCGCCATGTCTGTACAATAGAAAAAAGGAAAACACATCATTAACATAAATGTCCAAAAATGCCATTTTTTGTTCATTACTTAAAATTTGATCAATTTAGTAGCACATGGGAAGGGTGGGTGCATTTTAAAGTTTTGAAACTTCTAAAAGAAATTAACAAAAAACACTTGCCGTAACTTGCCAATTGTCTAAAAAAGTCTAATCTAAATTTGATTTAAAGTTTTTGATAACATAGATAAAAAAAGATTTTATTTTATTAATTGGAAAAGTATTAAGACATCATTGAATTAAAATTAAAATATGTATCTTATGATCTTTTAAGTTGTTTTTCTACTGCAATTTAGTTCCAGTAGGGTATTGGTAGCGGCCCCGGTCTTCACACGACAGGACCGACCCAAAATCCCATCCAGACCAATCAACCAAATACATGAATGATTATCCTTCTGCTGGTAAATAAAGCTAAAGAAAACCAGAAATAGCAGGACTAGCTCTCTTGAGGTTGTTGTGCTGATAAAGTAGAAGAAGATTTCTGTTATTACAGTGACGCGATTTCTCATTTTTTTGTAAGAATATAAAGAAAATCGAACAGCCGAGTCAGCACCCCAACCGTTTAAATAGCAAATGCTTAAATAAAACTGGATGAAAATGGGAAAGAAATGTGCTACTTATATGTTCCTGCGTTGTTTTAACTAAGTGGGAATTTTCAGAGGATTAATAGTTTACATGAACATTGGATGATCATACATGATCATCTGATCACTATGAAATTGATTCATGATCGTGCATCGCATGCATGTTTTGAACTCGTGCATTGGGTTGTATTATTACACTCAGATTAGCGGCATATTTCTTATTCACATTTTCATTTAGTTTACATGCAATTTTGAAAAAGGAAAATTGAAGCACTAGGCAACGTAAAGAAACAATACTTATTGTTAATCCGTTTGATTTATTTCGTCACACTATATTCGAATAAATATCGTAAAAAGATAAAACAGCTACAAATGTAATGGCTACCATTACTTTCTCTTGTGGAGATATCGTATCGTACATGTTCAGCCGATTAACTCGACTGGTACATACAGATTTGTGGGTAGCATTTACATTTTTTGGCAAACGATCGCAAACTACAAACCGCAACTTCATCTGCAAACTGTGTTGATTAGCGTTAGTAGGTAAAGTACCATGATGTATTTCTTATGGCATTTACCGGACGATAATCGCATTCACAGTCGATAGCCTAGATTAAGGAGTGCTACAACAATGCTTTAATCCTTGAAAGCACGATATCGACGCGTCGGATAATGTAGTGCAAATTTTATCAAACCTGGACAATCGTGTGGCCAGTGGGTATGTCATTTGCTGGATGGCGTTTGGTAAGGAAAAGCGCACAGAGTAAGGTCTGGGCGTCTGGGCGGGTGGTCTATACATTAATTCCTAAATTACCGGAACAGATGATTTTATTGATTTTTCAAACCCTCTTCCGCTGACTGAGCGTTGTGAAAGGGATAGTGCAGTAGAAAGCGTGTTAGCAGCGCTCCAATGGTGGCTTTAGGGGTTGAGATGAAATTGATTTTTGCTGCACTACCCCGCCGAACTGTCCGGGAAGAAGGAAATACACATATTTGGGAAGCTGTTGGTGTTGCTTTTTTATTATTTGTAATGCAATGGACCATTTTCGTTTAGCTTCTTTTATTTTGCTGTGCTTGTGTTGGTTATGGCACAACCAATCATCAATCACTTTTCCAACCTGCTTCTCGTCGAGCCGAGCAAATATTCAATATAATCGATTCGTCCGGTGGAGATTACGCAGAAGGAAGGGGAGTGTTATTGTGTCGCCGGTAAATGGTGGCTTCCGTCACGGATTTTCAAATTTGCTTGCTAGCGGCCCGACGGTTTTGTTGTTGCACAGAAGCCACGGTAAGAAAAACCGACTACTGAAAAGCATACTTTTTTCCGATTCGAAAGTGTAACCAAATAATGAAATTGCAAAATCAATTAAATAATTTGCGCCATTCGTCTACAGCTTTCTTGTGTCACCGTTTTTTTTTTTTGGTATGTGGGTTGTATTTCATTGAGTTCATAATTTTTCATTCTGCTTTTTTCTCGTTTTTCTTTATTTCAGGTAGGTGATATGTTGCCATTACATTCGAACTACTAAAAGTTTTTCATATAGTGGCTGTACAGAGACCATTACTGAAAAAAACTGAAATCAAATGAAAAAAAAAAAATGGTTCCGGATTGGGTAAGCATTACATTTTTTTTATTAATCTCTCGTACACTACTCAGCTAAAATTGAGTCGATATTTAGGTTACTTTTCATCTGGAAACAATGTCAAACGCGGATTAATTTTCGCGTAACGATGACTATTTATTTTCCCATAGCAGTGTCTGTCAGTGTCTCTTATTTAGGGAATTTCCATCTTTATAAATATTTGACATAGCTAGCGAATTAAATCTTTACTGTCTCAAAAGGTCGAATGATGGAGATATTTACTAATAACTTTCTTTTATGCTATTTTCTATCATCATAATCATAAACATCGTCAGTATCGCTTTTAAATCCCTTTCAGATCGATCTTTGCTGTGTTAGAACTGGTTATCCAGTGTCGGAGCAATAGAGAAATAGATTTAAAAAGTAGAAAGAAGTAGTAGAACGAAAACCTCCTGAGATTATAGTTTCAACAATAGACTGTTTGCTGTTTTACAAAAAATAACATTGTAAATCAGAAGCCATCAGCAGTCTTCATAAATTTTCCTCCTAATCGTCTGTCGTCTGGTTAGTGAGCAATTCAATAAGAAAGTAGCTCAAGGTGTTGTATCCTCCACTCGTTACCATTATTATCCTTTTTTAATTATTGCACTTGATGAGTTCACCCGTTTTGTGAAAAACTCACCGCAAGTTGCAGAAAATGTAGAGAAAGTGTTACAAGACGACCAACATTTCTGCACTAGAAAAAGGGAAACTGAGGTAGCTGGTAAAATGAAGATTCCCCTCTGGGGTTATCAATGAGGCTTGTTAAAGCTAAAGACGCGAACTCGCTCACGTGCTTGACAGTGCAAACAATGATCGGAACCTCAACATTATCATCCATCCGCCCAGTGTTGCAGCGTTTTCCTACGTTCCTTAGGCACAACATGTAGCCGTCAACTGTGTGCGGCAGCATAATTGAACAATCGACTGATTGTGTTGTGGCTTGCGGCGGCGGCAACCCCATGGAAAAAGAAGTTTGATCGCGACGCGTGTGAACTCCCGGCCCCCCGATTCGCTCGGAGCCCCATCGCACCATAAGTGACGGGAAAACGATGAAAAGGGGAGAATGCCAGGAGGCTCACTTTCGAATGTGGACGAGATCACCACCTCTTAGTCTTCCTCTTCGACCCTTTCGTTTCCCTTCTGGATTGTTGATTGGTGAGGGGCTGCTCTAGCGCAGTGAATTTTCTTATATAATCTCACTGCAAGAGATCGTTCGTTGGGAATCGTGTGTGAGGATGTGAGAGGGCAAATTAATCGTTAATGCAAAAACGAGAAGGCTATGTTTGTGGGGCGTGAAGAAATTAACCGGCACAGTTTCCCAAGGAACAATTTTTACCCCCCAACTAACAGTTTCACTACGTTTCACACCGGCTGACTTCACATACTGAGCGGCTCTTGGTAATATATCATACCTATCCCTTTTGTACATTGTACTGCTTCTTGTACCTTCTCGCTCGTCTGAGACTGTATTTTTCCACTGTGATGAACCCATTAGCAATTGTTAAAGGCGGTTTCGAAAAGAAGTGCACGTGGATTATTCTAGCACTTTTGTAAATTAACCTAGGATATCGGTTGGAAATGGCAAGCAAATCCAATATAATCGAACAAGCAACGTTTATTTGTACTGTCTATTTTAAAGTACACGGGAAACTGTATTTCGGCCCCTCGATGGGCCGAACAATCCTGCTATCTGGCCGATTATCCGGCCCAAAAACGGCCAATCTTTCGCTTCGTGCCGACATGGGAACTTTTGTTTTCATTCGGTACGCGTTCGGATTTATGCTCTCACAACTGTTACTGAGTGGCCACGCTCTCTGCGCCTGAGTGCCCACGCTCACATACAGTGTTCATTTCACGCTACGTAAAACATTGACGGAATAAACATTTGCTTCAAGCTGATATTGGTATATTTTTATCCGTTTCCAGATGATTGCGTTGTGCGATTGAGAAAAATGAGCTAAATACGACGTATAATTTGGACATGTAGTAGGGAAAGGCATTGCAAAAGGAAGGATGTCGAACTGTTTTGGAACTCCAGATGGCAACGGAGATCGAGAAATGGAGCAAAGAGTTCTGAGCAACACTTTTATGAGAATTAATTCAAACTAAAGTCGAAGCTTGTAAAACAAAAACAGAACCTAAATTATGTTCTGTTCCGTCAATTGCTTGCCCGAACCATTTAACAGGACGGCTTTCTCTGGCACCGCGTGGTCCGTTTGGTGAAAAAGAAAAGTAAAAAGGTGGCCTCTCTGCGCTGCGTTCGAACACGCGGTTTCATTGAGCAGAAGAGAGCGTGAGATAGAGTGAGTGCCGTGCACCCAACCACACCGGGTGCTTCCCAGTTGAGCTGTGTTTCATTCGTTTGCCGGCATTCGAAGCGCGTGGTGGGCTGTTATTGTAACGGACTCACTGTCGGTATCCACAAGTCGCATAAACGGTCGTAGTATCGGTGTTTCGAATCGTTACCGTGTGTGCTTTCGCAGTAGTACTTATTTCCTCATCTTGTGCCTTACGTCTGGCGAACGCAAATTTGCCACATTCTGTGCCCCAACCTGAGAGTGATAACATTAACAGTGTGAGACGTGATCCATGTGTGATAATACTAGTTTGTAGTGTGTTTTCGCAAAAAAAAGTATTCGATAATGACCGCGTGTGCCGTTGCTTTTAATTCATGAATGTACGGAATAAACGATGAACAGCAGTCTCGTACCGTCGACTGGGAACAACAGCAACAGCTGTATGGAACGATACGTCAATCGTTATGTAGTGCATCAGCAACCACCACCTCCGCCTCATCATCCGGTGCATTCTCAGTTGCGGGTTGCGGATCCCGGATCGTCCTCAGTGGCTGGCTCAGCAGTAGCTGCTGGCTATTATCATCAAACGCCAAGCATACATTCTCATCACCAGCATCACCCCCATAACCATCTTCAGCAGCAGCAGCAACAGCAACAGCCACAGAACCAATTTATACCATTACCAGCGCACACCCATTCGGTACAGCATCCGAATCCTTCGGTACCTGTAACACCACTTGCACATCAGCCGGGAACAACTGGCAACCATGGCGCATCATCGAACTATATGGTCGGATGCTATGGCGGGGGTGGATCCGTCGGTACTAACGGATGGACCGGTGTCCCATTGATATCGACCGCAAGTGGCAACAGGCGGCATCGCAAACATTTCACCGGAAGTAGTGTGGCCAACAATGGGAACCATTACCCATATCAGCCTCATCTTACTCAGCAACAACAACATTATAACCTTAGCAAGGGGACATCTTCCGGGACGGAGTTTGATGAAAATGCCAACCTCACCCGCTTGGCCCTACACGCCCATGGAGCACCGTTAATTCTTTCCAATTCTAACCGTTACCACCACGGCCACCATCGTAACCATAAATCATCATCGGGTGCCGCTCATCAGACGACAGGAAGTGGTGTTGGTAGCGCGAAAGCTGTCACTATTGCCAGCGCCCAAATTCAGCCGGAAACCTCGACAAATTATTCAACACGATCCCCCACACAGCTGCCACATCCGGGCCAACGCCGGCAGCTGGATGCGCATTCAACGATTGTCGGAGCTGCTGGTGGTCAATCTGGTGGCGGTGTAATAAAATCGTACGAAGCCGCAGCATCGCTCGATTTGATCCCCCCGAACGGCAACACCAGCAGCCCATCGACAGTTATGTCCGGCTCAGCGATGTCTTCATCGGTTTCGTCGTCCTCATCATCAACCTCCTCGACGTCGTCGACGACATCGTCAGCATCGACGGAAATGTGCCTTCCGCGCATCATAAAACCTCGCAAGCGGCGAAAGAAGGACCGTAAGCCAAACGCTCAGACTACTATCGGTTGCAGTAGTAACGGTGGCACTATGCCAGCAGGCAATGGAACTCATAGTGAATTGTGCGATAGAGCGAGCAATGCCTGTGCTGCTGGTAGTTTACCGTGTTTGGAATCACATCTGCTGAATGTGGGTGGCAGTAGCAATGTGCATACGGTGCACAATATACTGCTGCAACATCAACAATCGCCGCTGCATTGCGATACGACTTCAATGCATCCGGTCGGTGGTGTGGCAAACGTGCGAGACATTTTAAGCGAACTCAGCTACATAGCATCACACAATCCGTCCGTGCTTTTCCCAGAACGGCTAACTGTTGAACTGGCAAAATTCCTCGCTAGTAGTAATGTTCCTGCTGCAAGATATCAGTCGGTTGCTCAGCAGCAGCAGCAGCAGCCTCCGCCACAGCAGCAATATTCACAGCTGCATAGTATGTTGTTGCAGTTACAGCAACATCAGCATCAGTTGCAGCAGCAGCAACAACTCGACCACCAGCGGTTGCTGCATGCTCAACAACAAAATCTGCCAAGTCAGCAAGATCCACATCGTCAGCTGCTGGTGCAGCAGCATCATCAGCCTCAATTTGTAACGCACGCTCAAATTCCTCAGCAACAACAGCAGACCGTGGATCAATTACTGCCACAGCTCAATACAACTTTCGGTAGTGTCAACGATTCCACTAATTTCACTCATCGTCCACAAACCGTACCATCTGGGTTCTTCTTCCCTTCGTCGGATATGAACACAGTATTGGAGGAGCCCACGTCTGCGCAAGTCTCCAGCTCATCGAGTCATTCTACGCTCGTTTCCCTACCGGAACCGGCAAGTCCCTCGGCAAGTTCGAACTGCAGTTGTCGATTGTGCGATCCGTTCGGTCGTATCTGGGCTTTCCCGATGTTACGTCACTCTTCCTGTTCTGCTGGAGACGGGTTCGAGTCGGAAGGTCGTAAAAAGAATGTTGGTGTGATCGGTAGCAATAGGAACAGTGGTACGGCTTTGCGTGGCACCTGGAGTAATTCGGCAGATTCGGTCTCATTTGCGACACTGAACATAGGCGAGACCCCGGATGGATGTCTTTCTCGTAAGGGCAGCTTTAGCGATTCTGGATCGGATTCCGGTTGCGATCTGTTACTTAGCCGACTTCCAGGTCTATGTTCAACGGAGGAGGAAGAAGAAGACGATGAAGAAGAAGAGCACGAAGATCGAATCGATTGCGTTGCTGAAGGTGAGGAAAGTGATAGTCTACTGTCTTCGGCACAGGGTGGTACTAAAACCTTTGCGGAACATTACCGTGACTTTCCCTGGCTTGGTGCGATTGTTGGACATCCGGTGACATCTTCAAAGGTTTCGTCCTGCTCGCGTAAAACAAATAATGAAGAGTTGTTGCTGATGAGTGAGCTTACCAAGAAGCTTCATGAAACGCTCGATCTCGTTGGTGATGCTGGCTCAAGTCACACATCGTCCAGGATCCAGAAGGAAGGGGACGGCGTAATGGCGCCTCGAAGCGGAAGTTGCAGCAGCAGCAGTAGTACCAGTGATAACAGCAGTGGAATGGGAAGCTTCATCGGTGGTGACTCGGCGTCACTGTCACTGCCGTCAGAGGCCTTCGTGAGCTTCGACGAAATGTCGCGCAATAATATGTTTGGTGGAAAGGGCAGTGTTGGGCAGCGACTGTTGATGGGTAGTGATCGTCTGTTTGCCGCTGGCAATGAGTGTCTTGTGATGGATGAAAGTGATATGCGTGCTAGTGAAATGTCGAAATGTTCTGCCACGAATGCTTATCCAATGGTGCCCTTTAAAAGAAGCATAGCTAGCCCCAAATGTGAAAGTAATGAAGGTGGTGTAGTGCCCGTTGCAAATGGTGGCTGTGTATCAGAAGATGGCAATGACGTGTTGCAAGAGAGTAATATCGTTGAGTGTGCAAAGCGGAACCCGCTTAGTTTACGGCCGATATCCGTCGTTGGCAGTTTGTTTTCGGTGAATCAACCAACAAGTGCGCTATCTGGAAGCAGTAGTTGGATCGGTAATACTACCGGTATCGGTGGCAGTAGTTGCCTGTTCGGAGGCGAGCAGCAGCTTCTGGAACAACATCAGCTACATCGACAGCCATCGACAGCTGGTGACATGCTGAATTGCTTCGACACATTCTGGAGTGGTGGCGATCATAAGCAATTACTTCCGGCAGAAAAGTAGTTTGAATGTTACGTGTGTTTGTTCGGTTATGTAAAATTTGTGTTTTTTAAAGCATAACACGTCAGGAAATGAGTCGTTAAAGAGTTCCTGAAGAAGCAGAAATGTGCGCAGTATTTCTTAACGGTGTAAACTGTGGAGCAAATGATTCGGGCACATGTATTGTCGTAGAAATATGTAAATGAATAACATAACTTTCTTTGTACAGGCAGAGAAACGCATAAAATAGGTGACGGTAGAGAGTTTTTTGAGATGTATTTTGATAATTGATTGGGAAACGAATGAAAATTCTAACCTTTTTTTTTTAAGAATGCATTAGTGTGATTCTTACGTACAACAATCTAAAATATATAATATCGCTTTGTGAAGTATGTGATTCTATCGCACAAATATGCATATATTTAAATTAGTTTATCTTGCTATGACATTGAAAAATGAGTCTCGCACCAAAACCACAAGTGATTAAATTTATGGGATCTTTTAAAATTGTTTTTTGTTAGTTTGTTTCAGCTATCTACTGGGTTAATTTAAATTTGGTTTTTTCTTATGCTGTATGCTGAATTGAATTGGTTGTTTTTTTTGTGTTGGTGTATGTTGTGTGATGTATCATCTAATGCAACACTCAAATATTCTGACCAGATAAGCGTTGTCACGTTTGTTTTTTTGTTCTTTATTATGTAGAAAGACGGAAAGCAGACATAAATATTAAAGCATAGGGGTAGGCTCGTCGTTTGCCCATCCCATGTAGCGGGTTAGGGACAGTAGAAGCACAAGTGAAAGACGTGACGATTTTTGGGGCAATATGTTGTCTTCTACTTTGTGCCCTCGCTTATTACCAATCTGTCTAAATCAAAGGTGCCTCTCTGGGTTAAGCAGCAGGCTCCTCTTGTCGGGACTGGGACCTACGGTTTTGACATGCAAAGCGACAAACCTTGGTTACCCGAAGCATTAACTTTTATGACCGACAGTTTGATATGAATGACAATTATCTAGGGAGAGCATTAATCTCATTTCCTTGTCGTGTGTGGTTTCCTTGTCCCACCGACATGATTGTGCTGTCGTTTGCTTTGTTTGCGTTTGATTCAGAGGCCAAGCAACACGTTTTTTGGGAAACTGGACTATCCGTTTTCCTTTCTTTCTTCAAAATGATGCTTTAGTTTACTGTCGAGTCTTCATTGCGTTCTGCATCCAAAGTTATGGTTTCCAAAAGAAGCGCACTGGAGTCAATGTGTGTTTTTTTTGTAATCAGTTGGTTGCTTTCTTAAGGTTTGAGGCTGAACCCAAGAAAAACTTCTCGGCAGGGTGCTGCATGACCAGCCCGGCAGACCTAATGTATTGCCCACGGATGCTCCGATCATATATACACAATACACAGTATGAATTGTGTCGCTTGTGACCTGATTTGTGATGGCGGTTTGTTTGTGGTAAAGTCTCATCGCCCGCTCAGACCGTCGTATGCGCACGCGTCGTGTTCTGAAATATTTGGTAGTGATGCGATGTGCTTTGCCTATCTAATGATTTCGACTCCCAGGAATGATGGAACATTCTGCTTTTGTGGTTCGGGGTTTTTTTCGATCGGATGTTTGGTTTGCAATATAAGTACAAGTACAAGAAGGGATGATAATGCATTTTCCATTAAACCAACCATTTGAGGGTAGGGAGTTGAGGCAATTGTGTTGAAAGTTTTATGCGTGATTATGCGATTGTGTCAAGTCTATATTCCTAAAATACAGCAACAGAAAATTGTTTTTAGCTTGTTGTTCACTAAGAAATTCAATCTGGTGTTGAGCTCTCGACAATACGAACAGGGCAAAAGCCTCTCTATGGTGTTGCAAGTTTCTTTTATGAAACATTGACTTTGTCAGAAAAACAATGGATTCGGTTTTGGAGCGCAGAAATGAGTAGTAAATATATTATTTTGCTTTAAAAAAATGATGTTATAATGGTGAGGTCTGAACTATTTTTGTGTTTGTGTTTTTTTTTCGTTTCATAATTCCTTTTTTTCTTCTTTTGACAATTTTTGCAATACGACAGCACCTTGTTGTTTATGAATAGCGAATTCATGAAAGAAGTCGTCCAAGACACTATCGGCCGTCTGTACCAATCATAATTGTGTGTATAGTTCTATATTGCAAAAATGCAAAAAAAAAAATGTAGCATCGGTCAACCCATTGAAGTCACCCAAGTTGTAATGGATCTTAAGTTCTGTTCTGTACTCATTTTATTTTTGTATATGTTTGAAAGGGTATTGAAGTGCGTTCTAAATGTCCAAATCTTGTGACTAGTTGACATAACAATTCAGAAAGGTCGCTGATCGTATCTGTGTTTTTTGGTTTGGTGATTGCATTGCTAAGCATAGCTCAAAGAACAATTTAACTACAAATTTAGCTACAAATCATATACTTTACCCCATTTAATCTTAAACTTGACTAATCGTTTCTAATGGTTAATCGGAAGATGTATGGTTAAATGCCGGAAAGGCAAAGTACACACAAATTAAAATATTTTAATGAGTCCAGGTTAGAAAATTGAGCTCACTAAATAAAATGCGTTGAAGGCTTCGGTAAAGCAAAGACTGTTAATTAATGCATCGATCTAGCTTAAACAATTAATTAGAACCCACCAATAAACTAGAGAGATCCCACCTTAATTTCGGAAGGGTCTATAAACGTTTTTCGGAATACTTCTGTAGAATTACTTTTGTTACGCAGACCTCTGCACGTGGTGAGATGATAGCCGCGTATGCTTGGGTTCGTTTTACTTTTTCGAGTACTCCTCTTTCACAGGCATGGACGGACCCGTGTTGAAGGCAGAAAGCGTAACGATTTTATGCATTTGTGTGCGTTGTTCGCTCGCCTCCGTCCCTGCATCAGGAGCTGCTCAGTTAGTTGTTGTTGTCGGCCAACGATCATGCAGTGAAATGCAGCCGACACTGTGTTCCCAATGTGCAGAGCTGGGTGAAATTCAAGTCAATTGGTTGGTTAAGCGAACGAGAAGGGTTGGGGATTGTTACTGATACGATGGCATTGATTATGTCTGGCTTGCCAGCCGTAAACAAGTCGGTTAGACCGGAAGCAAGTTTAGTGCAGAGAATTTCAAAATTCAACAGCGTGTTGTCTGTTGGCGACCGATTTACTATCCGCATGGGTTTATTTTACGTTATAAGATATTTTTTCTTTCATGGACAGGTTGAAATTGGTAAGAGAGAGCATAATCTTTTAACAGAGCGTTGGTTTGTATCTTCATCTGTATGAGCAGTTCATCGGTTGAATAAAGGTTCGCAGGAGATGGGCTGGACGATGCCATATCTTGATAGCCAATTATGACTTTGACTATAGGCATTCCACCTACGAATGAGCTGACATCTCCGTCAGCTTTAGTCCAACAGCGTGCCACTGTCCGGCAAATTCAGTTAAGCGAAGTCTATTTTTTTTTTGTTTATGGACATATACGACATACGACGGCGTTAGGCTACTGTAACAATTATCCAAAACCAAACGAGTCGGGATATGCGATGACTCCACCTTTGTTCGACTTTGTTGTCCCAGATTTGATTCCTTCATTTACGATTTCCTGTGATCTCTCGTAAGTTAACGGGTAAACAGAAACTGCATATCTACCTGGTCTTTCACTCATCTTGGGGCCAGGTGTAAGAATGAAAGTACATCCAGATACCTTGGCCTGTTGCTAATCAATGCACAATATCCGTTCTCCACTTTTATCCTGTTCGTAGGACTCTACGAAGGGCGGATTATCTCTTGAACTACAGATGTAATGGCGAATTCAGTGCCTAATGGCGTGGATCCGAGCAGAATAGAGAAAATATTGAAAGCTATCGTTCCGTATTTCGTTGGCTTATCAAGCCAGGATGAACCTGTGGCAGAATCTTTCATCGATGGAGGGTTTACGAATTGTACCTTACTACAGGGAGTTCTTCGGGTGGCGGCGAGGAAGAAGTAAAGACTTCGCGGTCTTCTTAGTTTTACGACGGCTAAAACGGCGACAAACAGGCTTAGCACGACGAGGCATGATACAATAATAATAATAATAAAATATGTTGGTTGGTCGGCTGTGTGAAGTCTTTGTAGAGTATGGTATCCTCAAGGCGCACAACGGCGTAGATTAGCTGTTTAACGCACTGGATCTGCGAGGCGCACAAGTTTGACACACATTGACGGAATAATTAAATTCGGCAGGGTTTTGATTAACTAAAATTTGGTTAATCGGGCGGCAATTCAAAATCCTCAGGTCAGGAACAACAGAGCATCTTTTGAAATGGTCAAACTTTCATTGAAGTTACAACGTCAGCATCAGTTTTGCTGTGGCAATACGGTTATTTGTTGGGAAAGACATCAATGCGCGCGCAGACGACGAACGTCTCATACCCTCGCCCGCAGACTCTCAAAAACAGCTCAATCGACAGGAGACCGTTATTTTTCAATGAGAAAAAAATCATACATTCTGAAAGTTCGATTCTGTTTCGTTTGGTGGCTAATGGTGTGGTGACGGTGAATGGTGATGGGAAAGCAGCCAGAAGGGCAAATTATTGAGCACGTGTACCGACTTTCGCGCGCCACCAGGCTGTAATGATATTTAATTGTCATTCACTGTCCCAGAAAGCTGTTGATGCTTACCACCGAGACACCAACCGCAGGTGCAGGTGTTGGCAGGTTGTTGTCGCTTCATGGGGCATATGGAGTGTAGTGTGCAGTGAGTACACCTCCACGTTCCTCCCAGTGTCAAGGTGAGCAAAGAGAGCTGAAATCGTTTTCATATCGGATGATGCGTTTTCGCTCTCCAATTACTAAATGTGTCGGCGTTAAAGCAGCCAGCGCAAAGATCGGTAAGCTTCGATACGTCTTGGGTTATTTCTGTGTGTGTTCGTATTTTTTTTATACATTCCTCCCTCTTGCACTTCTTCGCAGCAATTTTCTGTTCGCAGTTTGCGTGTGTGAAAAGAAATAGAAAAAAACGGTTTCAGTAGCTCGTTTAATTGGAGACACACTGAGAGAGTGCTTGATGTAAAGCCTACAACGTAAATAGTTCCGTTGACGAATGTGTTGATGAGTGAAAGTTAAATAAACTTACTAAGCGTTTGTAAGTTATTTTTTAATATAACTTCCTTTGCGTCTATACTACACTCTCTTTATCTGTATATTGGATAAAATATTATTGCTGGACTATACTACATATTGTCTTATGCTACCTTTATCCCAGATAGAAGAAATAAGCATTACAAATTGATGTTCGTTGGAGGTCGACCGGTTGTCTTTTAGGTGCATCGAATTTGTTATAACAATGGCCAGAAAAGGAAGATTGACTAGTGTGCTAAAACTTCAGCATAGCAAGAATGACAATAATGCTGTCACTCGGTTGACCTCCGCTACTCTTGAAATTGTCTTGAATGCGCCCGGAACCTGTTTTTGTTGCCCTGGGTGGTTTAAAAAAAACATGTTGATCCTTGCAACCAATTTGAGTTTATGCATGGTTTCTTGTTGTTTTTTTCCGTCGTGGTTTGTGCTTGCATGAGGAATACCTGTTTTTCCTGAGGAAAGATGGGCGAAACATGTGTTGCGTTTCATTTTCCGTAAGTTGTTTTGCCCTTCGAAGTCCGGTCCGAAATACATTGGATTTTTGGTTTAATTTACCGAAAATATCTCGATTGGAAATTTATTGCCTCGGTGTAATTGTGTACTTCTCATTTTTTTAGTCATTCATTTTGCTATCGGTCGTGTTTGGTATGGTCCGTTTTGTTTAACTGCAAATGTTTCTGTTGGATATTTGTACTCGTTTTACGTCATTGTACACTGGTATCGTATTTTAGTTTAAATGATCCATCCACTAACTTGCCTTGGTTTAGTGAGATTGCCGACGAGAAGCCGAAAAGGAATTATTGCTTTTTCCTTCTCCGCGGCAGTTGCATACGAACGGGCAGAATATTAAAGACGAAATGGTCCTTTACACTTTGATTCTGTTCTCCTTTCTGCGCCGGAGGCTAAGGGGCCAAACATTAAATTTTGCCATTCTGTTAACAATTTTCTTTCTTTCAATTGATTGAGGTAATGTAACGATGATGTAAAGAAGCAGCATCATGAATGGTGTTTTCTCCTTCAGCAATGCGTTGTGTTATTGCTCTCTCTGTGTGTGTGTGTGTGTTTTTTTTTCTTTCTTTAATTCTTCGAGAACGGAAAAGCTGTAAGAAAGCAACGAAACCAGCTGAACATTCTAGCTAAAAAGGATATTGCGATACGAGGCTAAACGAAAGCTACAGCAACACCGGGGATGGTTGATTGCCATTATCGCTCGCAAATGATAATTGCACGGGCGGGCGAATTTGGTGATGCAATTTCGCTCTCGGATACAACAGCCAAATTGGATGTTTCTTGGCGGGTATTTTAATTTGGGCTATGAACAGCAATCGTGTAAAAGAAGCATAAAAGGTGTTTTGACAAAAAGCAATTTGCCTCACAAGCAACACCACACATCCCTGCTTACTGTTAATCGAAAGTGCATTTGAATGCATTCAGTTTGGAATGGTTTTATAGGGCGCAATGGAACGGTAATGATGTGTTTCCGTGACGTGATTAGGGCACGATCGTGGTGTGTGGTAGCAACGGCACAGTCTGGTCTTCTGGTCGTTAAGAATACGATTTTCATTTCTGCGGAAGAGGTTACGACAATTACCAATTTCGTTGGTTTGTACAGCACGGTTGTGAAGTGAAATCGAAGAAACAATACGGGCTTAAATTTAAATTCGTTCCAATCGATAAACACTATTTCGGGTTTGAAGGCATTTGCTGATTGCAATGGATATTTGTTCGATAACGTATAATTTGCCGAATGCTCCATTCAAGCTGGATGGATTTGAGTATATTTTGCAACGGACGATACGATGGCTATGCTAATACATTGTTTGCTGCTTGGTCTGGAGTAATAAAAAAAATGTTTAATGCATTCTTTTTAATAATCGACACCCAACCTTGTTAAAAGAAAACTATAACAATCGTGGTTTTTAATCTGTAATACTTTGTTAAAAGAAGTTTTGAAATTCTACAATTTTGCACCTTGTCTAGTATTTGAAATCAGTTTCTTGTGTGCTTACGTTTTCCTCCAGTATTGTTGGGATGGGAACCACAATTCAGGATTCGTAAAGTGCTATTTGTTTGTGACTGTCCAGCGTCGGTGAGCTCTCCACAATTTGTGATTCGGACCGAAAAATGGATGGTTTATGCTAATGCTGATGGTATCATAAACTTCTCTATGCTCTCGTGTGGTCGATGTCATTTGCCTCACCCGGAGTTTGCTATCCGCAACGCGGCAACTGTTTGTCCTTGAAGCGAGCAGTCTCGGCTGGCTAGTTTGTCGCAAAACCGGCCAAAACAGCATGCACACCAAGCGTGCCGGAGTGCGGTCCGGGTAGTAGTCGCTGGACGGTTGGTGGATTTAGTGGCTAGCCTTGAGCTGTGCCGGAGCACTTGTTGCTCATCGATACTGGTTTTTGGGGCGCCTCTTTCGAACACGCAACCTGAAAAAGGTAGTCGGTGGCTTTTATCTGTTCCGTCGAAACTCCAATTCAGTGGAGTCCCTGCGGGCAGAACAGCCACGACCACTGAAGGATTTCAAATGGGGGAGAATGCGAAGGTTTTCGGTGTAATTTTTGCATTTTGGAATATTCGATGAGCACTGCTGACTGCGTGTTCATTCGGCAAAACTCGTCTCGCGCATCCATTTACCTCCATTTCCATTAACGTAGCATGGAGAGTTCGATGGATAATATGTTGTTTGGGC
This sequence comes from Anopheles marshallii, assembly GCF_943734725.1. NCBI lineage: Eukaryota > Metazoa > Arthropoda > Insecta > Diptera > Culicidae > Anopheles > Anopheles marshallii. The sequence goes on along the minus strand of NC_071326.1, from coordinate 50,561,612 downwards.
TGCGAAATATGTGATTATGTGTGACTCCAGCTTTATTTCTTAAGTTGGAATTGATTGTTGCTAGAAATGCAATTAAGAAAAATGTTGCTGTTTGTATTTTTTTTGCACATATTTTTATGTTGCCTCCAGTGTTTTTGCTAGAACCAGTTAGCGTTGTGTAAGATATGTTTACTGCAATCGTATGTTTGATCACACCATGTCTTGTTGTTTTTACACGTGCTAGGTAGTTGGTGTCTAATGGGTGAATTGTAATCAACAGAATAAACACACTCATGCATACTGATAAACAAGCTCTCCAAGTCAAGTCGAACCGGAGTAGTTTATTTCGTCCATTCGCTAGCATTCGCATATCGGTGGTAAAGTGAAGAAAAACGTGCAATCATCGGACGCATGTAAAACAAAATAAATGCCACTCCCTACAACTGCTTCAAAATAAAAAAAAACCCGCACATACCATTCCGCTCTCGACGTTTGAACAGCACTTAAGAAATTAATCCCCTGTTTCATTCGTCGGGTTAGGGTTTGGTTCATCCTGCGTCCGCTAGCTAAGATGTACAGCTTCTCCGCATAAAGCGCAGTAATGGTGCGTAATAACACTTATCAATCAAAATTATCACCTCCGCGCGAGCGCGCGTAGTCTACTCACTTCGACTGTTTCATGAGTCAACACAAAGCCTAGACGTGCAATGGAATCTTCCTTAACTGGAGCTGCTGCAAAGGTGGTAGAAACCGAAGAGAATGACGCATTTAATTGCCCGACGACGAGATTGGGGTACGGTGGGGGATGATAGGAAAGATTTTCAGTAAAATCGAAAGTCTTCATCCAATGTGTAGTGCTTTTGAGTAGAAGTTTACGAAGCAAAAGAAAGACGATGGAGACGGAGAAGAATAGAAGCGTACGGATAATAGAAAATGATAGAGAAAGGGAAATCGGAGAAATAGGCTAGTTGGGAAAATATTTTTTTCCTTTACTGTCCGGGTTTTCTGGCATATCACGATCACCATGACCATCAATCAAAACAGCACCAAACCAACGTTACCTAGTAGTACAAGCTACGAAAGGAAGCGCACCAGTTTCAGGGGGAATGATGTTGCGATGTTAAAATGTTGTTTTCACCCTGAAGCAGCGGTAAGAATGGCTGTTCGCTGTAAGTTGTATCATTTCCGTTCAGTACGAGGTGTGTACATTTCTTGAGAACAAAAAAAAAGAATGAATGATGTTGCTGTTAACGAGTGGAGTAATTTTATCCTACATCGAAGCCGGCCAACAGTTTCGATCTCGACGGCCATTCAACGCACCTGCCAGTCGAACAAATCGATAGTAAGGTATTTTTGCTGTTCCCTCCATGGTTCAACATTTAATCGCTGAGCGGGTTTGTCGCTTGCGTTCGCATTGAAGTCTTTCGAACTTTAGTACCTAGGAAGATAGCGCAACAGGAAAAAAGGGCGCACAGATTTTTCTAACCGGCGGTAGGTCATTGCGCAAGTCGAACGAACGTTGGACGTACAGGGCAACATTTCGGTGAATGTGTGGCAAAATTGCCTTTTAATGATCCGCGATTTTGTACATAATGCCCCGCGGCCATTAATTTATGGCTGTTCTTTGCGTGCGCTGTGTACGGTTGTGTGGTTAGGCGATGTTGTGGGCACGAGTGGGTCGAATTTGGCACGGCACACAAGAAGACAGGCAACAATGTGAATTCGCCAGAAAGGGAATTTAGAACGAAGGAAGTATACAAGAGCGTGGAACAACGTATGTTGCGTAAAGCGAAACATTGTCCATTCATCGACACATCGCTCCCAGCATTACAGCGAGTAATTGAACATGCAAAAACCTGTGTACATAAAAACCGTTTTCGAATGCCAGTGTCTGTGATAATGCGTGTGAAATTTTTAAAAAGTCATGGCCGTAGTCAAATTGTTCTCACTTCCTATTAGTACGAGCCTGGTTGGAGGGGTGGCAAAAATAGTTGCAGTTGCAAACGATTATCACTCATATCGTTTTGTATAACGTCTCGTCATCGTCGTAGTGCGGCGCGGGTCACTATTGTGCCATTCACCATTTGCTGACGGTTGGGTGGATTAGGCTTCGTATGGTCGCTGGTGAAAAGAAAAATCTTTCAGACAACCCAGTAGGAGTCTTTTATCTCAATCGTTCGATAGAACGACGACAGAAATGAAAAGTTTTCAAGGTAAATTGGAGATTGGCGCAATTGCGGTGCCCAAGCAGCCCGTTGCCCGATGGAAACTATTTCTAGCAAAATGCGCAGTGGGGAAGCGGGGTTAACGATCATCATAAGAAATAAAATATGATGTTTAGCTCTAGCTGGGGTTAGTTTGTGCCAATACGCCTAGCACGGAAAATGAGGTGCTTCGCCAAACGACGGTTTATTGCCGCTGTTTATTGCACATTTACACTTCTGCGTGGCCTGCAGAACGTTTGCCATGTTGGCAGGGCTTCGTTTCGATTTGTTTCAATTCTGGCATCGCGCTAATGCCGTCGCCCGCATTATTAGCGCATCGAGAATCCAGGGTTTGTGGTCTCTTTGGTGCATTGCACGCGAACGGCACACACCGCGCACCGCTGGCTCGGCGGGAGGGCTTTACTATGACGGCTAGCAAGTGGCAAATTATTATGCATTTATTTGCATGACTGCTGGTGTACGTCGTGAAACTGCTGCCGCGGCCGATGGTGGCGATGTTGCGGTATGGTCGATGTTGGCTACTTACTACCGGCAGAACGGCGCGACGGAACACAGTGTCGGCAACGTTGCTGTTGTAAAACATTTAATGTGCCGCCGGTTGTGGTTGCAAAATGAGGTGCTGGTTGCCAACGAACGATAGGCACAATCTCCGCTCCGATCATGACGTTGCTAGGTTTCGTCCTCATTTTTGTGCTCCCTGCCTTGTTTCGTTTCGTTTTCATAATTCAATTAATGTTCAGCTGATTAGCGGTAATTGTATTTATTTATGCTTTAAAGCTTCGTTACTGTGAGGATTTATGTATGTGTTGTGGGAGGATTGCAGAAGTCGCTACGCAATTGCAGTTTTCGATAGCTTTGCTCAATGGTCGAAGAGTGCAGAACGTGGTTTGCATTAGGGTAGATGTATTGACATATCACCATCTTACAAGCAATAGTAAAAGACAATGTAGTGACAGGCAAATGCGTGTTTGTAAATAGTACCATGAGTGAGTACCATGGCAATAACCATAAACATGTTTATAAGTTTATCGGTATAACTAACTTAAACAATTTCTAGTTGGATTTATTTGTTGTTTTATTATCTCAAAATAAAATTATTTGTCATTTTTGAATACATTTCTTAAAAACAAATTACCTTTCTGGGTCACAGCTTCAGTCTCCTGGATCAAAAAAAGAGTTAAATGCCCCGTTTTGTTTCTCTTTTGGGACGCTCTTTTTTCACTCCTACTAAGCTGCATTTATGTTCTGGGGTTGTCTGTGAGTCACACGGCACGTAACCGCACAATGTTCATTGTGTCGATGGGCAATAATGATTTTTTTGTTCCACGAATGCGATGATGAAACTCGTACGTCCGTTTTGGTTGGAGCCTCTAATGGTTTCTTGCAAAAAAAGGGGGTGTATGAACGGAAAATTAGATTCGCTGCTAGCTAATCTAATTGCTTTGCCCATATATTGATGGTAAGTGATGTAATGAAAAACAGTTTAAACTACACGCACGCGTTTATAGGACCCAAAGTTTTGAAGCCGATGTGTGAAATCATCTATTGCGGGTGTACTGTTAGATTATGTAACCGGGTAACCTAGACGTGGATTCCCCGATTGTCTGTGCACAACACTTTACCAAACATTTGCATGAACGCATCTCCGTAACGGGGTGGCAGACCGATCATTACCGATCTCCGATGGTTCTGATTTCGGATCACGTGGAGAAGACATGCCTTATACTGGCGCATTGGGTTAACTGGAATAAAGTGTTTGTTTTCTTTTATTAGTTTTCGACCGAATGACTGTATTAGTTAGCACAAATTGAAACAATTTATGCAGAAAAAAACAATAAAACTTACTGGTTTTATTTCCTGTTGCACAAATATTTTATCAAAAGCATACACAATGCTTGTTTGTATTCAAAACATGGAAGAATAAATATTTGGAGTAAATATATGTACACAGTTAGATACAAGAACATCGCGTGTTGTATGATTTACTATCGTTTATTATTCCAAGAAAAACGACTTTACCTTATTGCTTCAACTTATCATTGAGAAGGTAAAGAGAAAATCGTTCATTCTTTCCTGTCTAATGCGATAGCGTTTGTTCTCGTAACCATCGCATATATGTGTACCGTTGAATTAAACATTGTAATGCAGAGGCATATAAAGCAAACGATACTAAAAGTGCAAAGAGAATTGTTTAGCTTTAGGCAATTGTGGTTTGGCTGATTTGGTGTTGCATGAAAATTGCAAATTTTGGTTCCGTATGAATGAAGAATCCATTTTTTTCTATAACATTTTTTTGTGATTTCTGATGCGTGTAGCTAGCAGTGCTTTATGGGCTGTTTTGGTCAGCATCCACCATTTGTAATATTCCTCAACTATACATTTCCTCAGGAGTAGTTCACTTTCTTTGGGAATCTACTGGCAGTGTTTGAACGTTTAAAATCTCAAAACGCAAGGGAAATACTTATGAATATTTTTATGTATATAATAATGGTTAAATAATGCCAATCGAAAATGTAATATGAGCTGTAAAGATGGTAAAGTAGGCTTGAGACGATAGAAATGTTTATACACATGCGTTGGATATACAATCGGCTTACCATCGGTTCCGTTTTACATAAACTGAAATATATTTTTGCGTAGTGAATTTAACATATTGTACGCTAGATTGTATCTGTTACTTCCCTACTCAAAGGTAACTCTAATTTTGACGCTGTTTGGAGAATGGTATATCCTCAATCGATCGTGTGCCACTTTCATATGAGGGCGTTGATTTCATCGATTGATATCAACTAGAGATGCTTGAATTCGTCAAACAAAAGCAAAAACGGAATATGGGGGTGTTTGGTAGATTGAGAGTTTAAAAAACAACAACAACATTTCCAATAAACATATTTTATGTAATATACGTATTAACTCATTACGCAACAAACTTGTCGATATTATACCTAAACTACGCTATCACTTTTATATTAGTAATTCTGGGTCGCAACGGACGAAAATGTTGGTGATGGTGGTGTGCAGAATCTTTGAAGGGTAAAAGCATTATACAACATCAAAATACATCTCAGGCAATGGCCAGAAAAGCGTTCCATCGTTTCCCACAGAGCAAAGTGTGCTACACCATGTGTTTCCATTTGCGCCGAATCATTTGCTCCCTTTTCTCTTCATTTCCCCACCGCACAGCGGCAGTGTGTGTGATGTGGTGACGCGTGGAAATGAACGTAGCGTGTACGGGTAGGATTAATTAGTGGTATTATAGGTTAAGGTTCGTTAAATGTTACTTTTTATATATGCGTTGTTCCCCTAACTTGTATCGTACGTTCAGAAAATGTAGTGCTGCCGCTTGGTCCAGCATCAGGGTAAAGAAAAGCGTCTGGCGGAAAGCTGTTGAACTGATCGATCATAATCGGCTTTACGGATAGACAGAAGCGAGGAAAATAGGCGAGCGAACCATTACACTTTGTTCACTTAGTTTCCCGTTTTCCACCGGATCTTTTGAAACGCGAGCAATGGTGGTCTAAATTAGCTGCCGTCCGGGATCGGGAAAATTTCCATAATTTCCAATCACCCAATATAACCCATCCGCCCTCAGGCATAGTGTTATGCTGTTATTGTTATCTGATCGGTTGAGTACTCGTTTAGAAACAGGGCTGCACACTGAAGAAACGATAGCAGCGCGTGCTAAAGTTGTGGGTGGCTAAGGTTCATATCTACATTAATCAGAAAAATAAGAGAAAGTTGATACGGTACAACAAATCACGATTGCAAAAAGGACGAACTGATAGCTATCATACTTCTTGTTTCCGCGAATGAATTTGGTGACTTAATTAATGTGTTCGTCCGTTGACCAATCTTGTGAAACGATAGTAAAGCAACACATTGGATACACGAAAACAATATGCAAATGCTATGTATTTAATAGGAAATTTAAAAAAAATGCTTCAGTGATCACCATTGCGCGCCTTCAACGAATAGTATGTAGTCTTGTTAAGGACGGTTAGTTTTATATTACGATACATAAAATATATCTTACATTGCTTCAAGAGACAGATACAGAGAGCGAAAAAATACTATTACTTTTTAAAGTATTGTTTTAAATACAACCGACTAATGAATGACAGGTGTTTTTATATTGTATTGTAATCTGCTTTACCGTGCTGCTTTAATGTCTATTGATAAAGTTGTTAGACATTATTACTGCCTTATTGTAGAACTCTGTTGAGCTATGTAAATCGATGAACATAGTTACTAGAGCTAAATAGCGAGGATACGTTTTATTATTATGTTTGTGTTGTGTAAGTATTGTTTTATGTCAATAAAAGCTACACGGTTTATTATAAATAGGTTTTAACAAATGCAAAATGCTGGTATGCAGTTGTGTGGAAACACATGCTATTATATACCGAAATAAAATCATACCTTGAAATGCTTAATTCTCTTTGTTTTTATGTTTGTAGTACGCATTGAAAGAAACGTGTTGTTGTGTTTTTAGATGGGAGAACATGATTTGTGTGCATAGTATGCAACCATGAAGATAAATTTCAATTTTTTCCATTAAAATATTTGCTGCTCTTCTTGTTTCACCCTAATTGGTAGACCTAATATAAAAGTATACGTAAAAGTAGAGATAAAAAAAGAAACCAAATCGCTAATTTATGCAAGGAATGACGTGTTTTGTTGCGATTATTCAACGTTCGCTTTCTGTGCGAGCATAACATTATCATTTGGCTTTAAAATGACCATAAATAAAATCCTTTCTACGGCTACGGTTCAAGGTCTTCACCAATGGTCATAAAACGCAACCGGTTCGTAAGAATTTGTAAGTATCGTTTTCATTGGAAAGCTGTTTTCTATCAGACAACTATGGCAGAAGGAATCATCATCATCGGCAAGAATTTCTATGAATCGTTCGAGAGCGAATGAAATCGTCAAATCATGTTTCACCAGTGGCATCAAGATCAGGTTCCGGGATTTCTTTGAATGTGTGATGTTTTGACTCGATACTGTAACCCAATACGAAAGATTTCAATGCCGTACGCAAGAAACGAATCTCGAGAAAGATGCACTGGTATATCCCACCGGAAACGCTTCGGCCATGGGTAACCAACTTATTGACTTTCTCTTTCAACAATATCCAATGCGTGAGTGATTTGAATGCATGACAAGACACGACCGTCCATATATTTTATCGCTCAAAACAGGTTGAGTAATGTAAACGGATAGATATCAACGATCCAGTGTTGGGAGTGGTTTTGACTCCTTGTTGTTTTGGTGGTTTTGGGTTTTTTTTTTGCAAGACAATTTCTCCAATTCACTTATTTTCGCTCTTTTCTTTTTTCACATCTTCCCGCTGCTTGTTTGTTTCCGCTCTCATTCTTACCTCTTTAACAAACAGAAAGTGAAAAGAAAAGCGTGTGATGCGTTCACAAACTGGATCGTTAGCAGCTATGGCGTCTTTTCTCATCGCTGTGCACTATCAAGGTTTTTTTTTTATTTCTTTGACTTTCTCGCCATCCCCTGACTGATAGTACTTTGGCGCAATGTCGCAATGCAAGAGAAAAGATGTGCAAAAAAACGTGGTACGGTGGTGGCTTTCTTTTTTCTTCAATTCTTACGCTTGTTAACTTGTAGATGGATTTGCACGCGTTATCAATAGGGGTGGCTGCTAGAGTTTCGCATGGCGTATTCGGTTACAACCTGTCAGCAGCAGCGGTCTGTAGAAAACAGGGGAAAAGTATGAAAAAGGTGTAAATGATGAAGGGGAAACATTTCAAGCCAAGAAAATGTCCGAGAAAAGCCAGCATCAGTGAATGGGTCGTTTCCGAGATAGGGTTCCGGAACTGGCAAACAATTACGATTCAATGCTAATTCAATTAATTTACACTGATTATTAATCCCACAGCTGCGTCTCTATAGCTAACGTCTGACGTTACCTTTGCTAAGGATCTGTAGAGCAGCAAATGCGCTATTGGCTTAATGTCAGTGCACAATGCGAGGAAAGTGGCAGTAGCAGTTGCGTTAGCGGGCTAGGATAGAAAAAGATTCATTTTCAGTGAGCTAGCTAAAATTTGGAGCAAACGTCAAAATTTTCCCATTACTACTTTGACAGCTCAATTTCCACAGTTCACGCACAGCAGGTAGCCACCCACCGCTACGTTGTTGGACGTGATTCATTTAAATGTTTTTTTTTTATTTTATTTCTTTTCACCCTTTCACTCATTTATGCTACCGAAGGTTAAGTGAGAGTTTGTAATTGGTTGTTTCTTCGGCTCTTTGTCTCATTTTTGTTTCTTGCTATTCTTGCTTTCACGAAAACGTGACTGCGCGCATACGCTCGTACTGCATAATTTGACACTGACATGCACGCACCACTCCGCACGAAGAAAACATTATAATTAGCTGTCGCGTTGGTGGGTTTTTGCATATTTCCATTTACTCGACGAGCCGAATCATTAGTCGTTTGTTGTTAATTGTTGATTTGTTTTCTTCAGGCTGCTGTTGTTTAGAGTGTAATATCTTTGTTTGACTAGTGGTTGGTGAAAGGCGAAAGTATGCGAGTGGGGAAATGAGAGTTCCACTTGACATTTTATATTAACACTAAATTATGGTGTTGGTGTGTTTGGAAGCAGGGCTAGTGTTATTTGGCGATAAATTTTACATGTTAGAAATGAACAAAATGACGGTCGCCTTGATTCCAGTGTTTAGTTCGAACAAAGTAAAGAGAAACAACTAAAGTGCATGATTGGAAAACATTTTCTCGTTTATACTTCGTCGGTCATAAATCAGATGAACTCTATGCACCTGCTGCAGCATCTGGTAGTTCTGCTTATTGGGTGTTCTACGGGTTGTAAAGAAAACATGGCACAACTGTCGAGAAAATTATGACCATCGGCCGTTCCATACCAGCGCGGACCACATAAAATTTAGTTTTCACATCCAATGTGAGTACCTTGAAGACTGATGATGATGCAATGATGTAGGCATCGCAAAACAAAATCTGTAAATTTATTTTGGTCATTCGAGCTTTTGCCAGGCATGGTTTAAAAAGATTTATGGAAAGAAAGATCATAAAACTATATGCTTACTGCTTTGTAAATTTCGTGGCCATATACATTTTGACGGAATTCATTCTACAAGGGAACGAAACGCGTATTCAAAGCCATGTTTTGCAGGTTACCTTTTTACGTTTTTTTTTGCTCGTTTAGCACATAATTGTTTATTGGATGTACGTGGAAGGAACAAAACACATCATATTTCATCTTTTATGTATTTAGAAGCATATTTTTAAGTGTGTACATGCGGCATCGTGAAAACGATGGGAAGATGGAAGAATTTTGTTCTAAGCATTTAATGTTTTATATTCAAAGAACTCAGGCACACTCTAAGCTTGTTTGATTCTACCTAACAACTTTGTTGGGAAAGAAACATTCTCACGAACCCAATGTGCGATAGCATTATTTTTGGAGGATCAAAAACAACAGGACATTGAAGTCTTCTAGACGGTAGCAATCTTTTCACATACAGTTGAAATGTGATTTTTGCTTCCAATTCGTTTTCCTGTAGCTTTGAGTAGTTTATTCATAAATGCTGGGCACTGGCAATGTGAACGGGGGAATATTGTTTTGAAGGACCAGACACGAGTGAAACAATATAGAATGGATCGATGTTCGCTGATGATCTTGATCGTGATGATCTCGATCGTGATGGCACAGAGCTGTACTTTCTTTAGAACTAGGTTAACCCATACTTCAGGGAAGTACACGAGTAGAATGTTCAGCATGCGAAATGATCGACCATACAATTGTTCATAATGAATAGACTAAATGTGGGTTCGTTCATGTTGTTGAAATATCAACAGCACACGGTTCAGTCAATGAGTGACTAGTTTGTTCATTGTGAGTGGAGATGTTTTTCAAATACCCATAGTTTCTATTTCTTTACTATTAAAGATTCGAAATCAACTGTAAAGTTTTCTGTACAACAACTTAATGGTGCTTGTTTTATGAAAAATAAGGAAAATAGGGATTATGTGAGTAACACAATCAATTATTCTGCGATTTTTCAGTCGGCCATGCTGGTCTAGTACTATTATGGGCGGTCTCTGTATAATATAATCTTTATAAAGATCTTTGAAGCTTTGTCAGGGATCAACATTTTTTGAATATTCGATACTCGATAATGAAGTAGAATGGAAGATCCACTGCTTAAAAAAAAAGAATCGGGGATTGCTAAAATATATATCACTTCGTATGTAAAGACTTGCTCACTTGGAGAGCCCCATGCGGGAAGTTGAATGGCCTTTGGGTGCAGTGACGATTCCGTGCAGGAGTTTGGTCGAGTGAGGCTTGGGAAAAAAAGAAAACGCAGCAAAAAAGGGCCTAACGATCCGGTTGTAGGTTTCTGAAATCCCTCACTGTTGTTCCGCCTTTGGTCGTCGAACAACTTTCACTTTTCGGTCAGGAAACTTCGGTCGAAGGTTCGGTTGCTTCGGTGTTGTTCCTCTCCAAGCCGACCGTATATAGTCTGAAGTCGTCATCAGCTCTCGAGTTGCGTCTGGCGTATCGCGACACTTTCTTCTGCATGTCGTCTCTCCACTGCGTCCCATTCGCCGTCCGGTTAGTTTTTTGTACATCCGGTCGCGCTCCTCGGGGGTGGAACGAATCGGCAATCGCGCGACTACTTCATCACCTACCGGTGCTAGTTTCACTTTCGATGATTTCTCCTACCTTTCGCGCTTGCAACATGACTCGATACGAAGGCTTGATCCTCCGCTTGATCCGCCCTGAGGGTTTGCGTTATTTATGGACAATTTCTTCAAGATCCGGTGGTCGTGCTCGGTCTGTTTGAGGGGTGTATAAAATTGGTGCGTTTTTCGCATCCTCGCCAATTCGTCGGTTCGGGTGAAAATGAGTCCGGCGGGTAGAAAAAGAAAGGAAAGCAAATAAATAGAGATGTGCATTTTTTCTTTTCTATGTGGCTTTCGAAAATTCGTACACTTTTGCTTTTCTATAATACATTTTTAACCAATTGCTCGTAGCAAGAGCGGTCAGAAATTAAAATTAAGTTTATTCGATGATAGCATCCGAGCGGTTTGATTTAATTTCCAATCATTACATCTTCTCGCGTCTATCGATCGATCCACTTATCCTACCATGCCACGACTAGATCATAAAATTGGTGATTGATGGATAAAAAATTTCGATCGTAATACGTTTTGAATGGCACATGGCGTATCTATGAGCGCTTTCCTTTTCGATTAAATGTAGACTTTCCTTGGGCACTGTTCCGGCTTTCCATCGGTGTGGTTTTCCTCCGGACGGCGGATGGATTGATTTTCCAACCAGTGAGTGGGTGAAATGGAAATTCAAACGAAAATTCGATTCAGTTTAAGTAGATCGAATGGTTGAAGGAATAATGTGGCGCATTTCAGCATTATTTCAGAATAGCATAGCATCTCTTTTCCTCTTGGTTTCTCTCTTTCTCTTTTTCTTTTTTTCTTTTTTTTGTCTCTCTTTATCTTCTCTTTTTCTCTTGCTCTTGCTTTTCGTGTGTTCTGTTCAACCCACGTTTCGTTTTTCACTGTGTATTTTCCAGCTTGTGGGTACCGATTTGGAGGCTTATTTTTAGAGCGAAGAAAATACAGAGCAAGGTTAGAAAATTGAAAGGTGTCTCTTCCTTTCGCCATGTTTCACGATTTAGAGTGGAGCACAAAAGACTGAGTCGAGAGGGAGCAAAGGGGGCGAATGGGTTGCAATCACATTTTAATAAGCCACAGTTTCCAATGCTTTCAGTACGGAGTACAGTTAGTGTTCCAAAGAGTGGACTCGATACTCTGCCGTTCATTTTGGGACTGCTTGTAATTTGCAGTGTTCTGTTGCTTCATGCAATTGATCAATTGTGGCGTACTCGTTTGCATCGTTTTTTCTTCACATCTTCTGTTTCAGAAACGCTGGTTATGTTTCATTCAAGGAGACTAAGCGATAATTGGAGCTTGATTTGTGGTTTCCGTTTGTTACAAACATATGCTTTTTTGATGCTGAACGTTCATCAAGGTAACATTTAAATGTATCGTTACATTTTTTAATCAAATATTCTATTAATGGAATACAGAGATTTTACTTCACATCCAAAGTACTTTGAACTATTTTGATACTTTGAAAAACTTGAATTTTGATCATTTTTTTTGGAATATGTTACACCTTCCAAACAAATGATCTTCAAAAGTCGCATAAAAATGCTCGTTTAAAAAAAACATTACGAATGAGTATGATTTGTTGACGAACGTGTGAACGTGATAACTGTTTTCCCCTTTCAACACCTAATGAGAAAGCCTTTAAAATGTGTTTGTTTAGGTCATTTTTAATTGGCGTTTTATTTTGCTTCTGCTAATGGTATTGCTGAAAAATGTTCCTACCACTTTCTATGCTCTTCGCTCAAGTAGTTCCAAAGACGGACAGACAGACAGACAAAACGACTGCGACAAATTGTTTGTATCTCTTCTTCTTGAAGAAATAAGATAAGATAGCATCATGCGAGATTACGGTACAAAGATCCGATCTGTCAAGGAGTGAGACTTTTTTTTAACGATCTCGAACCCGAAAATGTCACTTAACTAGCAACCACATCTTATCTGACCTGTCGAAAGTAAGTCACTGGGGAACGCATCCGATGTGAAGAATCACCCAGATTCATTCGAGGTGAAGCAACATCCCGTTTCAGTCGCGAAAAAAGAAACGTTGGTTGATGAGCCGAGAATTGCAGTTGAGAATCCTGCCCACCGTTTCACTCTCATGTTGAAATGTTGATGCAGAATTCGTGAGATGTGGAACAACAGGGTCGATCTTTCCTGTCGCGGGTTTTCAGGGGCAACATAAAAACAAACACATAAGAAAACCCGTAGACAGATAATTGAGTGACAGCGTATGATGGCATGGGCCGAAAATCGTTAAGCAACTCCAGTTAACCCGGGTCGGTACGATCACCATTGCTCGTCACACGCTTTGGGTGACATTTGGGGGGAAAGATTGCATTACACGCTTAAAGGCAGAGCTGAGTTGCTGCTACAAGGTGAATATCTCAGTGGGAACTGGGCTCATCAGTACGATCCCTTGGTAATGTCATCATCATTGCTGAGAGGAAATGTGCAATGTGTGTAAAGTTGTTGATCGTTGTGGATGTTAAGAAAAAGTATGTTGGCTATTTTTTATTTCACTGCAACTACTTTATCGTCAAATGTCGCAATGTTTACCGGTTGAAAAGCTTAATACGAAGTAACATAAATCACGGGATATTTTTAATGGTTTGTTTATTTTTTATTTTAATTATAGTTTCTTCATTAATATTAACGTTGCATGCGGAAAGTTGTTATTGAATCATGATTTTTTATTGATTTTTGCAACTTCATGCTTTTGTAGTACTATACAATTCGCCTAATTGATTAATAGAAAAATAAATCAACGATTTCAACGGTATTGTAATGTTTTAAGATGTGTGGGAAACTTGTATTCAGTTACGTTTCGGCAGAAGATGATGATCCGAAAGCTGCGTGTGAAAAGAAAACAATTATTTGCTAATAGATTCTTCAGTTTCCATGCACACTAACCCTCCGCCTTCGTTCGATTATCGTGTGTACAATGGTGAAACTTTTCGGTGGCACTGATTCCTTTCTTTTCGCATCATTTGTTTATCGGTTTAAAAAACGAAAAGCAAAATGTGTAGTCTTATGCTATGGCAATGGTGTGGCTGTGCTCTATAATAGTAAAAAATGAACCGTACGCTTTCCCAATTAGATGAGGATTATGAGATTTTCCATAAAAGTGCATTTTCCCTCAGCGTTTAAAACCCAAAAAGCAAAAGGGCCTAATGGATGCAATTGTTTTCTTTGGAATAATTTCTGCTTTGCCTCTCGTCTCGAGGACACTCATTATTTCCTATTTAATTTTCTGTTTTTACTCACCCCTTTTTTGGGTAGACAGATCGGTGTTGTTTGTATGTGTTTTCTTCACTTCTTCTTTGTTCAACCCAACATGCAGAAATGAAAATTGAACGCTTCCGGAATGCTTCCTCAAGTCATACGGAAGTGGTGTGTTTACTCTCGCGGCAAAAGACCTCAATGTCAGCGGTGTTAAAAGGGAGAAGAAAGCATGAGGTTGATGGTACGATATTTATTCCTATGCCGGGGATTTGGCTGCAAAGTCCGGTTTCTGGCTTGGGCGCATTCGCAACAAGTAGCGATGGATAGATAGCAAGAGAAAGACAGCCGTATAAATGAAACATGGGGAACCCATGATGTAAAAGAGGATCGTCTCCCTTATTAAAGTACCATCCAGTGTGTGTGAAAGGTTTTACCACGCTTCAGATCACTCAATAGACTTAGTTGTTTTGCTGTTAGGGTTTTTTTTACCATCAACTAACCGGAACGTAACTTCCGTCCTTCTTCTCCTGGGAGAGGTGCGCTACTAGACAAGACTCATCCTACATGCTGTTGATCTCGTAGCGTAATACGAACGCCCTATGATCGTGGCGCGTACGCACGGTCGATGGGTAATAAGGGCAACATAAGAAGTGTTTTAAAAATTACCAGAAGCGAAAACAAACCATCAATGCGTTTGCATCCGTCTGTCCATGCAAACTGGTTATAAGCAAAATCGCCTTCACTTTCTTTCTGAAGCGTTTTCCACTGCAGGGAAGGGGCAACCAATCAGTGATGTTTGGGTCGGGAAGAAGAAAAATAAATCGTGCAAACACACATGCTAATTATACGGCTATTGTGATGTACCAAAATCATACCAGCTTACTAGGGTGTGATTTTCATAATCCCTGCTCTTATGAAAGTTATGCATAATGATGGTTTTGTTAATAGGAATGTTGAATGTTTAATTGGTTCTTAATAAAATTCTCTTTCCTGTTTGTATGCTCGATGTTTTTTGACACGTTAGATTAAGGTGCAGTACGAACGTTTCTTCTAACATTAAAGTGAAACCGATTTGTATGTTCTCAAGAGAAATATATGGTCTTGTATTATTCTTGTATTCTTAGGAGATTAAAATATCTAGATAAAACATAGTTAAACGTAAAGATACAAAGCTCGTAGTATTTGTAACCTTATATTTATAATAATGACTTCAGTTTCATTGGTCATCTTGAACCGACCAGCACCGGCGAGTGCATTTTCGTCTAGGAAAACGAAAGCGTTTCTTACACGGCAGCTGTGAACCTTTCTCGAAGTCTGAGTCAATGTGCGTTGATTCCTGGTAGAGAATCACCTAAACTATCGCATTCGCGTCTGCGTTGGTCACGAGAAGGCTTTAGCGGACAATGAACTAGTCGCTTTGCAGGGTATACGCTACGGTGAACCGAATCATGGATCAGCCTCCTTGCGGGGCAGACAGTTGGATGGGGGAAACAGTATCTTCATTACTTCGTCTGCTTGAGTCTTGGTCGTGATGCAGCTATTGCTTACTTTCACTTTCGTGGTCTCTACACTCGTGACTTGACACTTGCAATTGAGAAGAGTGGCAACGAATCCGGATAAAGCTTGGCGCTTCGCTGCTTGACATTTGGCGGAAGGATTGGGTCCATTTTAGGAAACCCACTCGATTTGGTGTTCCGATCAGCGAAAGTATAGTAAAGGTGTAACCGGTTATTAAAGTGATTGAACCATTTTTTGGTGATTTAAAAGAGAGACATGCAAGACGCAATTGATGTGGGATAATTGCTATAACTTCTATTAGTTATATTATAATTTTTGCAGTTATTCACCATGTAATAAACTACGCAATTGAATAAACACGATCATTTTGTTGTTCACTATGCAACCATAGAAATTGCATTTGATGTGAATAAAAATTTATCTAATTTAAACAGCATTTGATTTAATAAAATAAGTACTTTATGTAAAAGACAAATAACGTAATTCGTGTCACTAGGAGTTTATATAAGAACTTTCTTCATGTGTTTATTACTAATAGCTGCAAGATGTTTACTATACATTGATAAATCCTCTCAAGAAAATCCTCTGGGACAATAACTGGATTGATATTATGGATAGTGTGTTAAAGGTATTGTATTGTATTTCGTATTACACACACAGCTACCAGCTACCACGACATATCATTTAAGGACGAGACGTTTGGTCACAAAGGACCACGTATATTCAAGAGCAGATATATATGCTTTGAAATTTTGACTTTTCGAGCTCTTTTACATTCGATATGCGTGATACTCGCGAATGAGAGAAAAATAGAGAAAGTAAGAGAAAAATAAAGACAGAAAAAAACATTTGGTCATGATTTCGGTTTTATGTCGCTTAGTACAGCTAATGGATGTGAAATATTATCAAAATGTGTTCAATAGGAGCTTTATGAAGTTCTTTGTGAAATGGCTTAAAACTTGTTACGTACGTTGTTAAATATTTTACTATTCCTTAATGCTTAACAGCGAAATGAAGTTATACCTAGTTTCTAAGGAAAATTACGGAATACATATACAGGTTTGTTAGCTTGAAAAATATAAAAAAAACAGAATGTTTTCTGTCTAAGAACTCATACAAAGACCTATTAATCATAAAACCCACGATTGAACCCTACACCTTGTATCAAGTTATAAAATTGTTTCTAACAGACTGAGTCAGGCGTAAATACGATTATCGAAAATTATTCGATTTATTGATATGTTTTGTTCGATTCCGAAAGTTAAAATTTAGTAACCATGCCCTTAAATCCATTCCATCTGAAATAAGTAACACTAGTGCTACTCTCTGCCCAATTCGGTCAGCATGTCATAAATGGTCGAAGGCGTTGCCTCAAAATTCGGTCAGTATAACATCCTGTCCAGACACACATACTGCTTATACATTTTCGGTGTCAATCTGTCAATAAACTCCGGCGCAAGATTGCCAATTAGCCAACCGATCGATGGTAGGGACGTACAATAAATACCCATAGTGTGTCTCGGTTGCAGTTTGTGGTCCACATCTTCTCAGTACTGCTGGTTATGGCATGAGAAAAAAAAAAAAAAAAAATGACTGAGTAAATCTGCGCAGCAACTTATTTTTTGCAACTATGCTCGAAAATCTATTCATTCGTTCCCATGTGTGCGCTCCCAACGGGTGGGATTTCATCGATTTGAGATGTTCATGTTTTTATTGCATTTCGTCATCAATTAAAATGTTCCTCAGTGCTCATCCTTCCTTTCCGATAGCCTGTGGACTTTTAGACACGCCCAGCTACGGTTAACGATTTACGTTCGTTATGTATTCCTATACAAAATGAAACCAATCGTATAAACGTAAGCTGTTTAAGGCATTTTATGTCAAGCGATTCGATAGATTGTTCGTTTTGATGACCCACTGTGTGTTACATTTATTTGCAATGTACAACATGCGAAAGAAGCGTTTGATCCATTTTATGAAAAATTTTCGCGATTGTTGATTTTGGTGTGAATTCGTTATTAAAGGTCGACCATTTGGAACATGAATGTATTTAATAGTAATGAAATGTAAAAATAAAAAAATCTAAAATCGATTAGAAATAATAAAAAATTTAGTGAATGTAATTTCTTCTATACTTACAACAATGCTGCTAGGTTGAGACTCATGTTTATGTCATAACCACCATGCCATGCACCCCTGATGGTTTAATTTGACCTGCTTCGAATTCATTGAAATGTAAATAGAAGGGAACCTATTTTTTGACGAATTTATTTCCATTTTCCTTTACCAGTGTTGTTGTTGAATACGATGTGTTAGTAAACGATAGGTGTATGTTTGTAGCCACCCGCAGTATGATGTAAGCATTAAATGCGCTTTTCCTGCACTGTTTCGCATATTTTATCAACCGCGCAAACACATTAACCCAAAAAGAACTGGAGCAATCCGAAACGCTGGGAAACGTTTGTGAGTTTTCCAATGCGTAGTTTTCCAATGCGTATTCTCGTTCTAGTTTTGCTATAGAAATTATTTGACCGGTAGCTTAACATCAACAAAAATGCCAACTGTTATAGACTATGTATAGTAATAGTTCATCCTCTAATAAAAACAATAATAACTAATTAAAACAACATGGAAATCCCTCAGGGTTAGTAAATTATGAATTAAATTAAACACCCCTATATAACGTTACGACAACGAAGAAGCTTGCATTCTAGTGCTTGTTAACAAAACATGTTTATGCTTATAAAATATTTTGTTCCTTCTAAGCGTATTCTTTTTCTTGTTTTTTATTTTGAATTGATTCAAACAACATTGATAAGATTTTTTTTTAATATTTTTTTTCTTTCTTTCTTATCATTTTCTAAACTCTAGAAATACGGTCTGGCCGTTCTTCTTGATGAACAAAAATAATTTAACTCTATTTTCTTCTCTTGTTTACTTTCAGGTGAGATATACAAATAATAAAGACGACGTATCGTATTGATTGTAAGTAGTATACTTTTTTTGCTTAGCCACTTTTGCAATATCTACTGTAACGCAAAGGAGAAAATTGCTTGACTTATAGTGTGAACCCTCTGGTCATTCCGTTTAACCTGTTGAAAGTGGAAAGAACGATTGCTAACCGGAGATCCTAGGTCGATTTTCTACCACTTTTGAAGGGTTAAATTATCGATTTCGAACGAAACAACTGGATCCTTCTTAGCTTATCATTAACACATTAGCCTGTCGGGCAACCTAAGTCTCAAGTGGGCAGGGCGCATCGGATTGCACCGAAAGAAATATGTTGTTACTGATCGGTTGTCCTCCCGTGCGCTCGATTGTTTCACAATCAAATGATTTGCAAGGGTTACGTTTTGCTACACGCCGGTCTTAGGGACCGCCGAAGGGGTGAAAAGTAAAGCGAAAGGCGAACCCGATCATAAAGACCACCGACCGACCAATCAGCCGATCTCGCCGAGGGTATAACTGCAACGATTGATCGTAATTTTCACCTTAGCAAATCTGATATGAATTTAAAACACGAAAAAAAAAACTAGACGAGTTTCTTGGTGTGTTGTAGGACGATTCAATCGCACCAAGCATTTAAAGCAGAAGAGCCCTTGGGGATTGGCTTGCTGCCAATATGGTTCGATTTTCGAGCCTATCCTCCCACAAGTACATTTAATACCGGCTGCATCACCAAAGTGAATCGGTGCATCAAATGCATACCTCCCTTGAATCGCGGAACCGCGAAACAGCAATGGACAACATCCAAAATGCATCAAAGTAAAAGCGTGACTTGGATCGTGATTATGGTCATTAGGTAAACCTCAGCTCACGATTTCGACATCTCGAGCTGTTTCCTTGTGTACTGTGTGTCCGTATATTCGGCGATCGTGTTTACCCGCCATGGAAGTGTGTGTAGTGTTAGTGCGGAAAAAGTGAGGAAGAGCGAGACACCAACATTTATACTCAGATGAATGACTCCATTCCATGTCCAAGTGCACTTTCAAAACAATAATTTTGCGAATAGCCGCTGCAGCTGGGGGCTTGCTTGAAAAACATGCTCTGAAGTGCAGTAGTAGGGTGCGCTGTTACCGCTTTACACACAGACGTTTGTTTCCCTTTTCACTGAAATTATGGCCCAAAAGTGGACGAGCTAAACTTCAGAAGGAAGTCGGTTTAAGCTAGAGGGAAACCACATCACTTTTGCCCGAAATAGTGGGTGTAACAACAAAACAAAATAAACTAAAAAGCTACAAAACTTCAAGCTCCGTTAAAGCTATCCTTCAAAAATTCAAATTCGACTTAAAACAACTTCAAACTTAAAAAAAATAAAACAAACTAATTATATCAATTTAAAATGTCATAGAGCCTTGAAAGATTATTGTACAATTTGCACGGTTTGATATGTTTGTGAGAGACAGAAAATTTTGGGGTTTAAATTGTTCTTATTTATAAAGCAACATCACAAGATACATCATTGTAATCAGAAATCTACTAAGACGACATATACAAAATGTAGTGACTAACGTAGGTAGAGCTATGCGTTCTGGTAGGATCTTACAATCTTTGCGTGGTTTTTTTTTTATGAAGTTCCAACTCTATATTCCTTGGCATCTACGATGCTGCACCCGTTGCCACAGTACGTTATCGCACGAATAAGTCGATTGTCCATCATGTCCGTGTTCGGTCATGTTTCGTATTTCGAGCACAATATGCCCTCAGGATTGGGCAGGGAAATTAAGGGGATCTTTGTTAGGATTGGGGCACCAGCGCTCCTGCGCTGCAATGAAGCGATATGCAAGCATTTCAGTGAATTGTCCCTTTCCTTGAGGGAGATCGTGATATGTTGCTCAAACTAACGACGTCTGGTGGTGGTGAAAGGGGTCTGCGCATATGTTTCAATCGAACCGAATACATCGTTCCGTCCGGAAGGCAAGCCCACACGCGCTGAGGCACCCAATCCTCTTGACCCAATTTTGGCTCTCCCAGTGTGGTTGGTAGTTTCGGAGGAAATTTTACGAGTAGCAAAAGGTAATGGCGAGTGGCAGAGGTGGATATAGTTATTATACGGGGCATAATGCTAGTGAGTCCTTCCGGACACGCATTGGGTTTCCATGATAAGAAGAGCAGTTCTTCCACTTATATTGCTAGATGTGCTAGTTCGTGGTAGTATTGTGAAAAGAGTAACACATGTGGAATGAGACGAAGACGAAAATGACATTAAAAAAGGGCTTATCTTCGCTTTCGTTATGGTAAAAAAAATGAACCACTGGTCGATCAAATTAACAAAAAAATGAAAATTCGCAGAATTTACCGTACTCCCTGCGAGAAGCCACAGAAACCGTGAAGCAGAACCCAAAAGAAGGGTTGGTTTTTTTTTACATTTAATTCCATCTGCTGTCATATCGGTGAGCGTACGAAATTTGTGACCGTTACTGGGAAGGAAGTAATTTTTGGCGAAGGTACATAAAACGAAGCGATTTCAAGCCGTTCCGTACGTTGCCACAGGGCTATACTTAAAAAGGACCGTCTAAAGCACTAAACCGACACCACATTGAATGGCACCTTTTTGGATACAGGCAGAGCGCAGTGTGTATAAAAAAGCAGCCAAAGTTGGCAATTACAGTCAGGGAGATTTTTTGCGTCCCAGAATGTGACCTACATTAATCTTAGCCGGCGAATCGTGCGGTTCAAGACAGCTTCTTTTGGTTAGCTTATGATGTTTTATGAAGTCAAAAAAAAAATGTGAGTAAACCATTCTGCACTCAGGAGTAAAAAAAGCATTTTTATTCAAATTTGAAATGCTACAATATATATAAAGTGATTTACAACTCAGAGTAATATTTGCATAGAACTTGAATTAGTTTGAAAGTTTATTCCACAAGCTTGTTCTTGCATAGTGTCACAAAAAGAGCTCTACAAATTGTTCACTATTAGCACTAAAAATCACATCGTCTACGAGTGTCACTTGTTGCGAATTTTGGTCAATTGTTAAGTGTTACAATAGAATGCTAATGAAAGATTTTTATGTTCATTAAAACCAACCAGCTTCGATCGCGTTTGTGGGTAAAACAAACTTTCTTCCTTTCGCTCTCTAATTAGACTCTAACAAATGTTACCGTGGTGATGAAGGTTTTTGATTAAAAATGTACCAAAAATTTAGTCTATAAGCCGAAAAGATGATGCCGAGCCATGCTGGAAAAGTGCACCGAAGGAAAGTGTGTCAGTATTTAAACGATAAATTAGCAGGCTAACTATTGAAGGAAATTTGGTTTTCATTTGCTTCATTTGTTGCTTGGGCGGCGTGTTCATTTCCTTAGATGTTTTCCCGGTACAGTTGTTGGTGGAGTATGATCGATCCCGATAGGGAAACTGCTGTGAGTCGTACACAAGGTGAGAGCATAACCACTCCATAATTGAACTATCGGGGAGGTATGCGAAGGTAAGATATTCAGAAAATGGAACCGGATCTACGGTTAGACGTATTTCCGATCACTGATCGTGGTGTAATATTTGTTCGATAGATTTCAGTGTTTCCTGTTCCGGTTACCAAACACCACAAGAAGATACTTCAGACACATTATAAAGCCTAATTTAATATGGCACTGATAATGGTTTTCCGTGGCTTTGCATTGTGAAGATGTTAATTACAGTGTTTTTTTTTTTTGCAGGATCATCTGCAAAACTGAATGCAATGGTTTGAAAGTCCCACTTTAAAGCCTATTGCAATATCGATCGCCCAAGTTTTGCGCCATACTGCCCCCAATATTTGGCTCTCGTTATCAGGTGCAGACAAAGCGATGCAAAAATAACGAGAGGCGCAAAACATGGACCGGCTTCTCTCTTGTCAGTAGCCGATGGAAGTTAAACGTCGACTGGCGGGAAACAGTTTCTCCTAGCGATAGTACCGCTGTATAGTGCTACTGCAAACATTCACACCCGTTACAGACAGCCATAAAAACCTCCGAGAGCCATTTAATTGAAGTGTTTGAAATGTTGCGGAAAAAACCGATGATAAAATGTAGATCATGGTAAAGCGAGGGGAGTGTTCTCTTCGTCAGTCAAACGATGATAGTGGGCAAAAAAGGGCAAATAATGAGAGAAAGGAAACAAATGGTGGCGCACGTCCAGAAACGTCTGGCTCGGGAACCGAATGTCGAGTACAGTCGGATGAAGCATACCCGTCCGAACCGATTTAGATAATGAAATGTGTGAACGAAGTTTCACTTTTTATAATTTCCATTTCTTTACACCGCACACTGTCAGTACACGCAAGTAGTCGTTATCTGCGGAGGGAGCCCCAAAACTATCGCAAGCATCTTTCCCGATGGTGGAGAACGCGTGTTTTTGTTTCCTTCGTTACATTAACATATGCTTGCTAAAGGGTGGCAATGCCTCTTTTCGACAGCTTCTCATAAGACGGTTTCGGCAGCTATGCCGGACGGTAAAGACTGCTAACGAAAAGAAACAGAAACAAATCAGTTCAATTGCGTACGCGAACGCAAACAATGAGATCGTTTTCTTCGTGTTTCCTATCGAGCGGGTGTGATGATCTTTTTTCCCTTTGCCTCACTGTTGGAACATATACGTGTGCTGGGCGTAGTAGAGGTGCTTTCTTTTTTTCAGCCAGCCAACGTATTTATGTTGCGGTCCATTGTTTCCATTAAACTTCACCCGTAGATGCGTACTGTGCGTTTAGACTTGTTTCACTTTTCAACCGATGCGAAAAGGCGAAATGTGTGTTTACGGTAGTAGTACGAATAAATATTAAGAAACCACGAGTTAAATCACCACTCTTAGATCAATTGTTTTGTATTGCAGCATTGCTTTGGAAAGACGATAGTGGGTTGCATTGTGAATTTTATATATTTTGTTTTGATATAAAATTGGTACTATATAAATAATGCCAGGTTCGCAATTTTATGTTTTTTTTTTATATTTATTAAAACATGGTCGTATTGCTTTGCAAAGTTCAAATTAGTTTCATATCCCTTGTAAGTCTTGTAAAAACATCATTGTTTGACGTTGAAAGAAGATAAATAAAAAAGATAAAGAAGATACTCGGGAATGTGTATACATTGAGAATTTTGTTATGAGAAAACCCTACAAAGCGAAAAGCCTTTAAACGAAATTCTTTTCAAGCTAACTCTTTAGTAAGGATCCCAACGATATTCATTTTATACGGAATTCTTTTTAACCAAGAAAGATGCGAATGAAACTAACGAAAAAGGGAAAGACAGGAAAGTAATAATAAAATGAAAACCCTACCTTCCATGGAATCAAGGAAACTAGGTCTGATCAGTGTTGATTGTGAAACATGCTGCTTTAGCACACAACAGTTCGAGGTTCTGCAAAGTTTCAGTTGTAAAGTCCGTTGGCAAACATCTCGGAGGTGGAATCAGGTTTGGGAAGATGTTTTAGGTCGGGGGTTTGGTTACAGCTCATATTTTATGTATTTTTAATTTCACGTACTTCAAGGACTGTGCAGCACTTTTTCGTTGAAGCTGTTTTCTCACTTTGCCCTTTGTTTATGCTTAAAGCACCCTAAAAAAGCTTACAAGACCACACGATACGGTGGAGCATTGTTGGAGTTCTTTTGAACTCCAACCGTCCTGCTTCAGCCGTTCTCTATAAACCCTTGTGTCCAGCAATGCTAGTTGCCATGGTACAGGGCAATTCGAACTCGTATCCTGCCGAAATCCGACGAAGCGTAAAAATGTGCATAAAATGGTTATACCAGCAGTAAAGCGAAGCTGAAGAACCCGAAAGAACAGTTGCCGTGTATCATTGCTGCACGCAAGCGTTTTGGACCGGGGGTCCTCTCCTCGACTGTCCCAACCACATCCCCACGGGTGATCATGACGAGCATGAATATAAATGCTTCAAGGGCACCTCTCGGGTGCATAGGCAGTGCTTAACTGAGCTTCACGGTATCCAGACCGACAACAAACGGGAAGCCCTTCGAAGGCAGCAAACAGTTTGAGAAGATGAAGCTGCGGAGGTTGATGGTTTTGTAGGGATGGAAGTGTTGGTGAGGCTGTCAGACTTTCGGACCCAAAACGAAGGGTTTCATTTTTTCCTTCTCTTGGCGGAATAGGATTAACAAATGCAACATATCTGTGCTTGCATGCTGTTGTAGGTTTAAAGTCCGTATGGGTTATTATTATGTTTGGAGAATCGTAAAACTGACAACTGGCATCCGTTAGCTGCGCTTCTTCCAACGGTATCGCGATGTAAGTGTACGCAGTATTAATTTTACGTATTTTAGCTACAAAAAATAAACCAGAGTATTTTCGGTCGACGGGTCAACAACCATATTGGGTTAATACATAAGTAAAGGCAATGAACACCAGACGACGGTTCATAGACACATCAAATGTTCTGCATTTCATTATATTAAAATGAAAACATGATCACAATGTGCAATTTTTACACAGTTTTAATAAAATGTACGAATGTGTTGTAAATGAATTGCAAAGTCACTGTACCAAGCACGTTGTATACATAGACAAACATTGGATAAAGCATCATTTCGGATTGTTATGCTCCATGACTTTGATCTTCGGTTTGAAGGAGAAAATTAATTCTCTTTAGCCGTCATTTGGTTGGTCATTATCAGTAGAAATATTTGGCGAACGAAAGAGGAAGTTCTAATTGATTCCAGCTTCTTTTGAATCAGGAGTCTGGACACGCAAGAATCAACGATAGTCGGTTCAGTTTTCGAATTGTTTAAATCTTGTTCCTTGCTAAGTTCCAGCATGCATTAGCCGGCAATGGTAGCCTTAGAATCAATAACCATTATTTCATATGACGAGGGAAACCGTCGTTCCTGGGATGCCATGCACGCCATCGAAGGAGTCATTAACTCCGACGCGATCCACCGGAGTGGTGATCATTAGAGTAGTATTTTGTTCTGGTACAGGGCGAACCAAAGCGCTTTTCATTGGACAATGTGTCTTACACTCTTGGTCTAACGATAACCGCAGCACTTGCCGTTTAGGTTGAGTTTGCTTGTTTCCCTTGTGTATTATGATGGGGCCAGTATGGTTCAAGGTTAGCACAAACCAATCTTTAGTACTGGTCCGTTCCTTCTTGAGGCCTCGCTGAAACGAACGAATCTAAAGCTGTGTCCAATCCGGCGAGCAAACATTAATTATCGATTCAGGTCACATCGCATATCGCATTTAGAGTTTTGCGTTGCCTGACGCCATTCAATTTCAAGTAGCTTAAAAAGGAATGAAAGCAAAGACCTGTTGTATTCGTTCCTTTTCTTTCTTCTGTTTGTCGTTGGTTTACATGCGAATCATGAGCTATGTTTCAATGCTTGAACGTATCCTCGCCGTCACGATCGCCAAAACCCTTTCTCGAAGGTCAAAGCTACGATTGAAAAGGATCAGATTGTTTAACGCATGATACACAGTGCTATGTTAAAGGTACAGGAAATGATTGTGAGATGAAACGAAAATCAGCTCCATCGTACACTTTGCGTAGTTATACGGTGCTTAGATATCCTAGTGGTCACTTCGAGCACCCAAGATTGAGCGATATCGATACAACGATCTGACAACGAAGTATTGAAACTGAAATATCATCCAGCGCTAATCTATTGAAGCTGATATATAACGACCGTGACCGAGGGAAGAGGGAGTATCGACGTCGTCCATGTTGCTGCAACTACAGCGATAAAAGACGTAAAAGAATACTTCCTTCCTTGGATGTCAAATTCGTGTGCAAGGAACAGTAGACCGGGTGCTCGCTTTGGGATTAGAGGCCCAAGGTGTTGCTATTGTTTTGCTTGAGGTCGCAGCCGCAGGGTAAGCCATTAAACGATCACTCCAACCTGTCACTTGGTAATTAAATTTTACGTAAAAACTGGTAGTATGGGTTTAGGTTCTGAGTACACCGACATTATGGTTGGCTTATCCTGCGAAGCGTTAACCGTGAAATTTAATCTAATTGACAGCATAGGCGAAGAAGCTGAAGCAGATGATGTAGAATTCAGGAGTCACTGAGGTAAAATTATGGTTTGTCATTTCCTGTTTTCATTCTGATTAAAGCCATATGAGTGCGAATATACAACGAAAGTACTATATTTTTGCTAGGGGAGAAAATGATGGATTGAAGTAGGAAGCTAAAAATTTAAGATGGTATCCGTCACATAATCGATAACTTGGAATTGAAATGTCACTTTTTGTATGGGAGGCTAATAACATTTAAGTTTGAAAACGTAGAAGTGTAAAAAATTGGCTAAACCCATCCAATATTAATTCCCAACAGTGGCCAGAATCACGTTTCACGTACTCACGTACGTTTTGACGTTTCCAGGCGTATCCGCTTACAGCTCGCCATACGACTAACAAGCTAAATTAAGCCTAGAAAACAAGGATTAGATTGGTTTCCTAGTGAAAGCATATAACCCAAGCTCGACAAATGTCATAACAAAGAATTTTGCTAGCTAGTCTGAGCCAGGTTAGGCCTCGTGTGCGAAAAATGCAAACATGTTTTTAACGAAAACAACTGAAAAGGGTTATTTTAATTATCAGACTTATATACTCTTTCAAACGAATTGAATTAAAAATTAATTTTATAAACTTTAATCGATTTTTCTCAAAATTTAATTCCACTAAATTGATCCCTTGTGTCATTCTTTATGTCACAATGCCATGTCCTTTACGAATCTGTACAGAATGATACAACCCGGTACCTGTATTATTGGACCGATACAGGCTAAAAGCTTCAACTTTTTAACTTATAGTATGATCCGGCCCAATCCATTATTAGTTTGTTATTGCTAGATTACCTATTACCGCTTGATTATCAGTGTGGTGTGCTAATTACAGATAAAATACCTAAATATTGTAAAACCGTCAGCTTGAAATAGCTTTAACAAATTTTCAGAATTCGACAAAAAAACAGTGTTTTTTGCGTTGGTTGAAACATATGTGAAACAAAAATGATGTAAATCAATAGGCAAATAATTAAGTTTCTATGCACATAACAAGAGCTACAATACTTTTGACCTCCACAAAGAATCGAAAGATAATGTTCTATTCGAATTCTTTTGTGCGATCATAAAACGTTTTCCAGCCGCACGAATCAACATAATGGAAGGTGTTTTAATTCCCTTTTTCCATTGCTTGGTCATCAATCGACAATTGGTTAGAAAGGTGTGATTTACTACTGACATTGGTGTGAGTAAATATTAATACTTCGCTTCCTGCCAGTGGTTTCCACTTTCCTGTTGATGAATATTCCTCATTCTCTGGTGTGTGATTGAATTAATTTTCACTTTCCCTCCGCCACACCTATAGTAAGCCGCGTATTTTCGAACCCTGGGGGTTTATGCATCTTTATGGCACGTTACACCATTGGGCGGTATCTTTAAACGTAAAAGCTCAACAAACATTGCTTTGGTTTTTTAACTCAAGCATGGAAAATTCTATAGCGCATGGGCATGCCGGCGAATGAGGTTTAAATGTTAGATTGGAACTCTTCGCACGCCAGAATCGTTTCGAATGCAACAATTCTTGTTTCACCATTTGACAGGTTGACTTCTGCCTGGAGGGAAGATTACATGCTAGCAAATGTGTATGTTGAGCGTCCCAAATCAACCACGGAAAAGCAATGCTTCGTGGTTGCTGTGTGTGTTGAAAGTGTGTTGATTTATTATTTTATGGAGTTGAAAACTATGGTAGGTTAATTTGTTTTCGTTAGTTACGTGCTTTCCCTGGTATGAAAAGACATGGCAGAGTAATGCAACTCTTCGGTTACAACCACCAGTTTGAAAAATGACAGCTGACAGGCTTTTGAGAATTTTTTTGATGGAGCATTTGTTTAATTTATTTTCCATTCTGTTGCAGAAACTAAGTAAATTTAACTAACCGATAAGGATCTCGGACAACAGATAGATCGGAAAAGCGGGAGAATACATGAGAAGAAGAGACACGGAGCACGAGAAAAAAACGTAGAACAGATCACGATAAGGCAATAGAAAATTGTTCGAGCAAAGCCGGAAATCTGTGTAGTCCAAGAAAATATTTCATCGCGTCAGTGCCGCTAACGTGACAGCCATAATGTTGTAGTATGATAATGAACTAACGCCTGTGGCTTCACTGGAAAATAGTTGTACGAATTCGTGTCAGAGACGGAAGTATTAAGTTAACGCCATTGTTGCTTGACGAATGGTCTATAGCACAAGAAAATGGTCGTTTAAATTGCTTACCCAATTTAACAGATGAAAGCAAACCCTAACTAAATTAATGCCATTCAAAAAGCTATTAGCTGTGTTGAGAGTCATTGTAGCAGCTTTCGATGTGCCTTTCCAGGATATTATTTGGTGATTATTTGTGCATACGATTACGGATAGCACTGATGACAGAATATTCACACTTTTGTCCGGTATGTGGGTTGTGTTCCCACCTTTGGTATGTAGTCTCTGGTATCGTCTGAAAGCTTCGCTCTAGTACAGCTTGTATGAATGGGTACGTGCATCTTAACGGAAGCAACTAAAAACTAATGAAAAACAGATTTTAGAGACAACAGTTTGTTCGGTTTGTCGGGTTATTCGTTCTTCTTCGAGACGTTTATTACGTTACTCTTAGCTGTTGGGGAAATTTTCTGTAAGCTATTTCCCATCGTTTGACTAGTGTGAAATCTTGACAAAAGCCTAGTGGAGTTTATCATTATGAAATAGCAGGAAAGTTGAATTGACGACGTCTGTGCAGCATATATTTTACGTAAAACTCCTGTGATTGAGCAAATCGTTCCATTCTAAGGTCTTTGTGCATAAATTCCAAAAGAGTAGGGAAACATGCTTTAGGCGATGTTACACCTTTCTTGTTTCTAGTGTAACTGTAATAGCTGCAACATTGGCTTTAGGTTATATTGAAATGACTTCATAGTCGTTCCTCTGTGTACCTCTGTACGATTAGTTTCGCAATTTGGTTTCGGTAGGGCACTAGAAGTAGTAAAGAAGGTGCCCAACGTGGACTGACATTGCGTTTCTATGATCGATTCCCTTTTACTTTCGATTGCATTGCATCAAACCTAGGCCCTGTACTGAAACAGGTTTGTCGCATAGCGTGTCGGTTGGAATTTCCTGGAGAAGAAACCCTGGCGGGGAATACAAAATTCCCATGATGTGAGTTGTGTGTAGTTAAACAACAGCTTAAAGTTTCTTCGGAAAATATCAACATGCGCTCGTTTTGCTTGAGAAAATTATTCACGATCTGGCAATTCTGAAGTTAGCCCCACACGTTAAACGTCTTTTTTGATGAACACTAATGGTAAGGTAAAGTAATTTGTATGGTGAAGAGTAAGGTAAGCAAACTGCTAAAGATCAGCTTGTTTGTTTGCTCCGATGTCGTAGGACTAGGTGCGGCACAATCCCTTACAGCATGTCTCCAGTCTTTGAATAGTTGAAAAGCAAAGAAGCTGAACGGGAGATAGGAAGCAAACCAGGGAGTTGAGGTGTAGCGAATTCATGCTTGAAATTACGGTTTCACCTATATCTGTTCCCATCCATCCGGCAACCACGAGAAGCTGATCCGGACCGACCAAACCGGTTCCAGTGACCTCCTCAGCTCCCCCTTGCACGAACATGGTTCGGCACCTTGCGCTGACGATCTTTTTGCGATCGTTTAGCACCGCTCAGCAGCTAACCACCCCGGTCTCCGGGGACTACCCTTCATTTTCCCCTTCAATACTGGGGGTACGTTGTGCGAAACACACGCGAACCAAATCGTGCGCAAATAGATGGTTCCCTCAGGCCGGCCCTTAGGGAGGATCGGTGTTATTGGTAGTCAGGTTGGTGGAACGTCTTGAAATGGCCGCAAAACCCTTTAGTTCAACAGTGCTAATCGATCTGCAATGAATTGGTTGTTAGTTTTGCCGCTAACGTTTTGTGTATAGGCGGATGCGTAATTCTCCGCCCTTAGGTGGAACTAGGGGCGACTGAAAGAATTATCTGAATGTTTTGTCCTTCTGAATGTTTTTTGTATTATCATCATTCTTTCTTAAAACAAGAAAACACTTTGTTTAACTACGATTTATTTTGTTATTGCTGCAAACAGCATGGGAATGAGCTGGTTGAATATTGGTGACAGATAGACTGTGTCCGACTGTTCAGTACTGGAACAGGATTGTCATCGTACAATGGGAATGTTTTGTCTTAATGAACTCCCGTATTGACTGTAATATTTCCATCCCTTGACATCGTTAAGCGTCACGAACATCTCCCGACCCACAGTGATCGAATTCATTTCTCGGACGATATTGGAACTATCAACACGCGCGCTCCATTACGAGTCGATGGCGCCTACTTGCTCGTCCTTCAAAGTTTTCTCCAAGTCTCGCGATTGTCCTTTTATGGCATCCTCGATTCTAACCTCTTGCATCCTCACTTGTCGTAGGTACTAAGTGTGAGCAGTCTGTTACTCAAGCGTTAAATCGCCATCTTTTCACTAAGCCAGGAAGTGTTGCTCAAAGAATATTGACAAGTGAACTTGGCTGTTGAGTTATGGTACCAAGTGCCTTCCGATGACACGTTTAATCACACGGCGTCGGACACTAATGTGTATAATCCAAGGTTGACCGGCTGATCACGACCTATAGTAAACTCCGGTTTCTCAGTTGCTCATCAGTATAAATGAAATCGCGAGAAAGTGATTCGCTTAAGTCGTCACGTACTTACATCTGCCATATTGAGCAAGTGGTGATCAAACTTTTGAGCTGCTGGAAACAGTTTTTGGGTCATCAAAAATGACTCTTGAGAATTTTTATTTAATTCATTTGCATACCTGATTTCCTCGGTTGAAGATTGTTCTGATAGAAAAATATGACGGCAAATCAATCGGATGCTTTGTTTTATGCTTAAGATACAGCTGTCAGCAGACGAAATAGTATCATGATACAGCGAAATGACGTTTTTGGGAGGTATGTCTTATTTGATACTGACGTGAACACATCGTGCACTCCAGTATACAGAGAGAAACTGTTCCGGGGAATGGTCTGCTGTTGACTACATTTTTCTGTCCGAACGAGGTGCGATCTTGTATTGTGACTGCCCGCGGGCTATGACTATGGCCTCCTCACTGTAATTAATCGATATCGGTTTAGTAGATCACATACCACCGCCACTATCGCGGCGGCACACGTTGGACGCGGGTACATGATACGTGATCGAGAAGATCGATTCGATTGACTGTTGGGTGTGATTGGTGGTGGTCTGACACTCTCTGAACAAACCGGACGGTACGAGACGACGGTTTGGTTTAGATGTTGTGTCTTCAACGGCTTTTCTGCTTTGCCTCTCCCATGTCTTTCTCCAGGTGTCTCGATCGGATCTGAGGAGCCCATTGCCTTATTTCCCTTCCACAACGCTTTCGCACATGCGATAAAACTTGTAATTAGCGAACGCAGCGGGAGGAAACATAAGATAAGCCAAAAACTTTCACATTTGCGCAAAGAGGATAAAAGAAAGGCGATGAATGACGTGTTTTGCAAGAGGAAAATTGCCCGCAAAGCTATCGTAGAGGAAAGGTAGCTTCATAGATAAAAAAAACGCATGCCAGTGAAAGGGACTCCAGTTCTATAAAAAGGGGCTGACGGTCAGCTTCACTCTCGATCTCTCTAGTCGCGACCATTTTCACTTTGATCAGTTTATCCTACGTGACATTTTTTCCTTGTGCATCAGGAAGTGTGCAAAGATGTGGAACAGGTTGCTGGTGATGTTGATAATAAATTCTGCAAAATATAATGTATTGGGCCTTACCGATAGCATGTTAACTCACAGTTGAATTATAGACACACCACTGCATAACTGGTTCGTATCCGGTAGAGAAAATTTCCGCTACCGGTAGTCGAACGGTATTGAAGATGCACGTGAGACAGACAGAGCAAGTGTGAAGAAAGCAAGAGGTGTGTAGTGCAGCTGACGCGGTTGATCATTCTGTTTTTATCAAGTACTGAGCACGCCTAAACAGGTTCGAAAAACAATTAACCTGCACTGTATCACAGTGAAAAAGTATGAAAATGTAATTAAAGCGCAAAAAATAAGGGTATCCAAGGGCGATGACATGGCGCAGACACGCATGTACGGAGCTTGATATGTAAATATTTAGTTATCTGGTACCAGCATTTTTTCATGAGTGATTGAAATATGATCGAGCTTTAAAGTGAGATGCATTAGAATTAGAAAAGCTATACGTTTAGATAACTTGTTTCTTTAGCGGCTCTACAACCTCAAAAGAGGTCTGTCGTGTTCTTTCACTTTATTTACCCCTAGCTAGATAGTCAGTCCTGCGTGCGGGGGATTGGTCCAGTTGCGATTTTGGACCGGTCCTGTCGTGTGAAGATCGGCACCACTACAAAATACACAATCGTGCCCCACTCACCACCACCTGAAAATGACGACGGGCAACTAATAATTATTAATTCCAGTTTTATCCCTAAATTACATTAAATTACAACTGTATTACAAGAATATACATCATGTTTAGTTATTCCTAAGATTGCAATACTTTATTCAGCGGAACCGAATGGAAAAGCATCGTAATATACCATGTTGCTGGGTTGCAACACTGTGTCTTTAAGTGGGCTCGGATGATCTATCACGTTTAAAACTATGAATGCATAGTCTCTAGTTTCACTCACTTCGATCATCCCTTTCCGATCTACAATAGTCGATCTGCAGGTCGCTTGTTTCACTTTTCGCAATAATCGACCCGAACCATTTGTCATAACGTTGTGACAGCGCAGCATAAACCGTTCATTTTTATAACGCTGCATTTGTGCATCTGGCTCGTTCAGCCGGCTCGATTGCGGCTGTCGCAATGTTGCAACCGCACCAGAGTGGTCTGGTAGGATGGTAGCAATGGATCACAATAGCCTTGTTTCCTCCACAAAGCCCCTGGTGTTGTACACCGCAGCACACTACCGAAGTAATTCGGTATCACCGCATCATTCTCTCAGAGCTTCTGTCGGGATCGTGTCAAAGGTGGACGAACGTGTGTACTGTACGGGTGGCGAAACGTGAAGGTGCCTTAGTGACTGCGGTTGTGATTCAGAGAGGGGGACGGAAATCATTTCAGCAGCTGTTCGCAGCTTGCTGGCAGTTGCGCTGCGCTCTGGATGATGCTTCCGATGATCGATGTGGTGATAATATTTTTTGCACCAATGTTTGAAAGAGACGGAACCGTTTTTCCCATCATGCAGAAAAGCTACATTCGGGAAGGAAACGAGAAAAGACTAAGTTATGAACCCTTTCGCCAGCTATTATCAACGTCGATTTATGTCGTTAGCATTTGGAAGGAAGGTGGTTAGGTAGCCTCCGTTTCGAAAGCTCCATTTCATATTTTTCATCTTGTGCTGTGGTGTTGTTTGGGGCCTGGGTCGGGTATGTTCTACAATTTTTCACCCCGCCAATACTTGCAAGCCATTGACCTCGTTATCTAGTGACCCAGTGCAAACCTCCTTCCCTGCTCGGTATGGGGTTCAACATCACCCCTTGCAGACAACCGACGGCAAAAACAAAAACACCACCGAGGCGGCAAAGAAGGTGTCATCCCTTTATCCAGCCGCTGGTGAGGTTTGCGTTGGCTACGGGTGGTGATGCGTTTCTTTTGATTCTCTCTTTTCCTCGGAATGAGGAGCTGCAGTAATGGGGTGTGGCGGGAAGTTTTTCCGCTACTTTAGCATTATTAGCGACGGTGAACAATTCGCGGTTTCCCTTTCCA
The DNA here is from genome assembly GCF_943734725.1 of Anopheles marshallii. Classification (NCBI taxonomy): domain Eukaryota; kingdom Metazoa; phylum Arthropoda; class Insecta; order Diptera; family Culicidae; genus Anopheles; species Anopheles marshallii. The sequence goes on along the minus strand of NC_071326.1, from coordinate 50,527,257 downwards.
TCATTTCGACATTTCGCTTTCCATGGCGATGTAAAGAACGGCTATTTGGATCATCTGCCCGGCAGAGGCACTCTATCCCGCTGCCGTCGGGCGGATGAGAACAATTCATACTCTGTTTTACTTCAAGCATCCAATAGACACACGGAAAAGCTAGTTGGTAGAACCGTACACACACAGTAAAGGCAGGAAAGGGTATTTTTTCTATGGTGCTTTTCAAGCTTCGCTTCAATTTCCCGCATCAACTGTAAGCTGCCTAACGACGTATGGTACGGCTTATGGTAGATGATTAATTGCCTTTGACGTGTGGTGCTATTGCTGCTCGTCACCCAAAAGCACCAGCAGCATCCGCGCCCGGCGGGTCATTGTGAAGATGTATTGTTGCCTTTCACCATGAGTATAGCGGTTTCGGTCCTAATTCGGTTTCTTTTTAAATTCCCATCGCTCAGAGTGTGTAGATCGGGCGGCTTCTTGGTGCGCCTAGTCGAGCTACAAGTGGAGATTGGTTGGTTAGGGTGACATTTTTATTATATCCACGCTTTGCTAGCGCATCATTTCACGATCTTGCATTAGATGCTAATCTAAATTGCGACTTCCATTATGGTTTTAGCCTACCCGGTGAGAAGACATAAGAAATCAGACGTTTTTGTGCCCGCGAGCTTTATTTGTTCGGAGTTTGAGAAAATTATTGATTGATATTACAATTTGATTAAGAATCTTCAAATTATGCGCATTGTGCGTGGTGTATTGGTGGCGTTCTCACTTTTCACACTATATGATCCAGCACCGGGTAACTAAAGTCAAAGTAAGCTAAAAATGAGAAGCCTAGGCCTCTTGAGGTTGTTGTGTCGATAAGGAAGAAGAAAAAATATTAGAAAAAGAATTGGTTAAACAATTTAGAAAAATTGTCTATACTTCATACTGTTGAAATCTTTAGTATTACGTGCGGGTGTGTATTCAAAACTGGTAATACGTAACTTAAAATAAATTAATGTTTTCGAAGATTTTTTTTTCTTTAAGAATGGCCAGGAGACCGTATTGCTTAAATCTATTAGAATCTTTATCTAAAGTATAATTCATATTAGTTTGGATACATTTCCTTTTTCGAACAGTAAAAGGCCAGCTTATCCCGGGTCTACTCGGCAGATTCAATTTTATTTCATTTTTATAATAAATATTTAATTTAAATGCATTCTAGCTCTCACAAGTGCGCTGAACGACGCTGAGGCACAAGGCGTCGGAAAATATTTAAATACTTAAGATTTAACACCTCGCACGAAAATCATTCCAAGTAAAATAGTTCCTGCAAATTCTATTAAATAACACATATTAATGATAGTTCATTAACACATAATCCATTTTTTCCATTCGATGTAGAACGATTGATTATAAATGGACTTATAATGGAATGGACTGGAAAGGGGAAAACTTATGTTCCTTTGGTAATGCTTTTCACGCGTAGCTTGTGCTATTGAATGGTAATCGCGACCCGTCGATAGCTACATAAATCGCGTGTGTGCGTATGGTGGACAGGTGATAGGATTAGACTAAATAGATGCAGACATTCACCCGGATATGTTCGCACGAATAAGGGGTACATGCAGCCGGGGTCGTTGAATTGAGCGCCTAGAACACATCTTGCCAATAGTAGTATCTTCGTGGTTTGGCGTGGTGTTGCAACTCCCTGCTCGTCGACAACGATCTTTTTTTTTTTATGCGACTTACACTTAAATCTAGAGGAATGTCGTGAAGCAGGGTATCGAGGGTGTTTCCCTTGTCGGTGAGAGGCGTTTTGTTTGTATACATGGCACCGGTGTGATTGAAACAAACCTTCAGGCGTTGTAATGAGCTGATGTCGGGTTGATGTGGGTTGCAATCGGCAATAGTGCTGCAATGCCATATTCAATGATAATTATTTCTATCCATTTGTGACGACAGTACCGGCAAATGCATACCTTCGTTGCACGAGCATCACAAAGTACCGACTCTGAGGGTTTAGCTACGGCCCGTTTGTAACGTAATGAAAATTCATTTTTCTTCAGTTTATAATTCTATTTTATCTTGAACGAATGCGCTAGCCGGTAAATTGAATTAAAAGAAGATGGAAGGAAGGGAAAACTCTCCAAAGAAGTTCAAAATGAAGATTTGTGGGCGTATGTGGAGGATCAAAACAGAAAAGGATCGCCTGGAACTGGTTTCTATTTGCGTTTTCTGTTGCGTCAATACTAGGATAAAGCTTGTATACAGTAACACAGAAAAATAAAATCCTCCGCGCCTTCCTGTCAGACGCAATCTCCTGTCAGAGAGTTTGTTAACATCTCTTTTTAAGCTACTTTACAGCATGGATGGCGGCAGATGGGCTGAACGATAATATCTAGGTGTATGTAAGGAGTTTTCTATATTTCTCTTTCTTCCGTTTGTGTCTAGTAGAACGTTCCTCGCTTGTTGGTCTGGCGCGGAACAAGTCTTTCTCCGCAGTGTAGCTATATTCTTTATAGCGACTTAATGGAATATTTCAATATCAATCCAATGCGTTAGAGGTGAAGCAGATAAAGAATGTCTAAAAGAAACATTCAGCTCCCTCCAAGAATCTGAGTAGACAGACTTTATGACAAAAGCATAATAACAGAACGACAGAAGAGTTGAGCATTGTTCATTGGAATTTTGGGTTGGTTTGGTAAAATTCAATCAAATCATTATAGAAATCCACATCAGCCCGTCGGAATTCTTGTGGGAAGGTATTTACTTTTATCGAACCATCAACACTATTGTAATTCGAGAGCAAAATTGTGCACCAAAATCGATTTATGTCAGCCCGTCAACAGCTCCTTTCACAAGTCACATCATCATGATTTTAAAGTTTCATAGTGTTGAATTTGAAATCGCCCGATCATTGCCCGGACAATTATTGTAAATGAAATAAATCTTCATCTCCGCTTGCATAAGCCGCTGCATCAAGCAATCGTACGCATTGAAAGTCTCTATCCATCGTTGTGAGCATAGTAAGTGTATAAAATTGCTGAAAGGGAATCGAAAAAATAGAATGTCATGATGATGGATTCACGTTGAAGGTAAGCCATGTTTCTGGCAAAGATGGTGATCGATGAACTTTAAAAAGGGATGAAATTGACTCCCATTGTTCTGTTGACGGCAAGAGAAGTACATCAGTTTTTTGAGTATATTTGGAACTGATATTCTTGATGATTCACTTAGCTAATTTACTGGTAAAGGTTAAATTGTACCTCATACCATCAAAGAAAAAAGGTTACTAGTTGCTGTTGAATGAATAACATACAATAAGTTACAAAAAGAGAAGTTGTATATTTGATTATGTAAAATGCAATCAGAATGAACGTTTTTTATCCGTTTTTTATATTTGTTTTTCTTTCTCGAACTCTGATGTCTATGCCATCAGCGTATGCCTGGATCTGGTATCCATTCGTACTAGTCTGGTATATTTGGCCGGGATTCCAATAGAACTTGTTAATGGGACAGATGATACCAAGATTCCAATCGCAAGTCATCAATTCACTATCTCATACCTCAGTAATAATTCGATGAATTTCGTTCTCTAGTGCTGCACCATTTTTTATCAGTTCGGCTACTATTCCGTCGATGCCTGGTACCTTATTATTCTTAAGCCGACGAATGGCCTTTCGAGATTCGCCAATGCAAGGTGGCAGTTGTAAGATATCATCTGCTAGTGGCGCCTCTAGCTGCATGTTGAACTGATCGTTTAATAAATCATCAAAGTACTGAGCCCATCGTGAGAGGACCTCTGGCGGATTACTGGCCAGATCTCCATCCTTATTTTGACCGTAGGTCACCTAAGGTATGAAGTTGTTTCGGTGATCTGCTATCTCTTGGTAAAGCATTCCAGTGTAACGAAAGATTTGAGAGTTTGAGATGGGACATTTTACCCTGATGATTTATGTTAAATCACTTAACAAACTATTTGCATTGTAACTTATTTTTTATGAGCACAATATCCAAACGCATTCGATCGTAAAAATTCGTTTTCCTTATTTCTTGTATGAATCTTTAATGACTCCTTAGAGGTTTCATTTATGTACAAGCGTTGTTGTAACGGAGCACTGTAGAAAAAAACCAATTAAACCATACCCCTTTTTTGATACTGCATCCTATTCATAGTCGAGTAGAAAAAGTTGTGGTCTGCATGGCTCCGGCGGATGCACTGTTTATGATGGCGCCCTTCAAACTTTCAACTTTCCTCACTCAAATAAAACGAATTTATTTGGGGCGTCAAAAGCATCAGCTCCATCGTTTGGTGGCATTCAAAACCTACAACCGCGAACCAAACGCGGATCGCAAGCGAGCGAAGCATGATGAAGGTGCAGGGCCTGTGACAGGGTTGAGTGCGTGCCCTATGAAGCACTCCGTTGTACGGATGGCATTAGAGACCTGCGCCTTTGTTTTTGATCCCACCGGAGGGCATCAATGCTGGGGTTTGGTATGATGTACGAAAGATTGATGCCATGCTCGGGGAGCGTTTATTTTAACTAGCCACCCATTATAACCGGTCCGGGCGGATGAGGTATTATTTAGAAGTTTTGTGTTATTTGTTTTCCCCTCGGTTTGTATTTTCTTCCCAACGTAGGAAATGGTACAACAGACCCCGATGTCCGATGTATTTTCCGGTGCACACGAAAATGAACATTTGCATACTGCAATCGAGTGATGAGTGCTGACCGACCGCCAGCCATCTCTCGTTCACTTTCACCCGAAATTATCGTTTGTCGTTGGGGAGACAGGATAGCGGCTGGCATTTCCTGGCTGCGGCCCTGAGGCTAGAGGGTGATTTCATTTCTAATAACCTTTGGATTATGTCCAGTGGTGGATTGAACTGAAATGAGGTTTCTCCGTGTGATCGATGCTCGCGATGTGGAGAAATAGCATTTAAGCGCCTAGTTCTCTTACCACCCTCAGCACGGGTAGCGACCCAACGAGATGTAAATCGCGGCTCGCGTGAAAGCGCACCGTTGTTCACGATTTGATAGATTTTTTTTGTGATCCATGACATTCCCAGTGATCGTTGATTGGATTCATACTTTCTTCGTTATTAATGGAACCACACATCGAGTCGAAAGCAACATCAGAGCTGGCGGATCGATCGGAAGGCTTTAACTTGAACTGTTGTGGAGTGCTAAGCAACGAAAAGGTTGTGGAATGATATGGGAAAGATCCCTTTATATAGCGATAGGTGGTTGGCAATGCTGGAAGAGAAATTTGGTAAGTCGCGGGATAGATTAGAGCAATTAAGATCGGCTTTCATTTGGATCATCATGGATTAGCTTTGTGGTATCAATTTGTTTGAAAGAATATTAATGTCAAAACCTAGCATACGCACACTGTGTCATAGTTCATTATAGACGAAGCTTTGTTAGTGCAATAGATTTTATGTAAAATAAATTTCATGGGTACTTAATTTAAGTGGCTTTAAATAATGGCTGCTAAATGTGTGCTGTTTGTTGTAAAAAAAGGGTTGCGTATGCAATTTGTTTTTTACTTTGTTTTGAACGAAAACAATGAGATGAGCAGAAACTTAACTCAATCCAAAATTAGTTGGATCAATCAAGTCATCGACTGTTTGCATTAGTTACATAGTGCCAGATTTGTATGGTAGGAAAAGTGAAATAGCAAACAAATTTTGTGCCAACAATGATCAACGATAATTTGAAAATAACTCATCCCATAAGTTGCCGAGCCCGACGAGTGCTACGTTGGTCGGTTTGACATTTAACGTTGGTCGTGACATTTGCAACAATCTTCTGCTCACTGAAAATAAGAATGATCTTCACTTCGGGGCTATGTTTGCAGTTATGTTGCGTCATTTCCGTGTATTGCTACTATGTCTGTGTTGGGGAATCAAGAATAGCATTATGGTTAATGGTGAGTTTGGAATCTGGTCAAGCTTTGGTAGCTCTCCAAGTGTCCAAAAGTCGTGATATCTCTCTCTAAGGTATGAGTGGCTCCTCATCCTGTGCTAATCTATATGATCTTTCGAGCCGCTTTTTTCGCAATCGTTTACCGACAATCGCAAACGGCATAGACTTGAGCCCATAAAGGTTATCCGAAATCCAGCTGGGAGCTAATAAATAAAAAAGAAAACAAACAACTATCTCGGTTCTCTCAATCGCCCCGTTAACGGTTTTGTGCAGACACACCAGTGACTTCTTGAAACGAAACAAGAAATCGTAAAGATATCTAATGTTTCTTTCTCGTCCATAAATCTCTTCTCATTTGTCGGAACGGGTTGCTGCTTCCGGAATTATTTCGATGTATATTTCACTACTCTGATGTTCGCATTTATTGATGACCAACAGACGTTACAATTACCTATGGCAGGGCGACTGGGTAGTGTGTGCAGTTTTACAACAACCCTCACTTACGAAGCGTGATTTAGGTCAAACCGACACCGATGCTTCCGCTCCTGTCAATGGGTGTCGTTTGCAATAGCTCCAAGCGTGTTCAAATGTCTAAAGAAGTCTGTGATTGTAATGAACAGGCTAAATGTGATACGGCTATCGATGCGCGTGATGAAAACCTAACAGACCATCGCCCCCTTTTCAACCCATAACAGTAGTTCGGTAGATCTTTAAAATATTAGGCTACGCGAATTCCCCTTTCGTTGAGCATTTGTTCGAATGCTTCTCAGCTAAGCGTGATTTGTTGCGTGACGTTTGCCAGGAGCACAGCTACGATATATGTGAGGGAGGTTCGGGTGTAGATCAGCAGGTTGCAACTACTGTTAGACTGTGCCAGATTTTGGAGCTCCCTAGTTTTTCGCTTGTCCAGCTCCCAGTTTCGGTACTGGTGCGCTATGTCGTAACGCAACGTTCATGTCCACCGTTCCGTGGAAAGTGTATTAATTGAATTCAGCAAACGGCAGCCGTCCATTACCGTGGATGTATTTCTTGTGGTTTTGGTTCGCCTTTTTCACTGCTGACGTTTCCGCCGGAACAGGCACGTGGAGGGCGACGAAGGTTATGGTTATGGAAATTGAGAAAGCCTCTAATGCAGGTGATTTTGACCGTTGTCGAAAGACGGTGATTAGTTTGCCGATGGTTTGATGATGTTTTCGTATTCGTTTTATTTCGCTTGATGCTTTATTTTCGAATGAAGTAGTCCAGGTCCGGTTTGCTCCATATCTGGTGCATTACTGTTGATGAGTTCATTCCGCTGCCGAACGATATGATTTAATAGTCCGCCCTCTGTGGTAGGCATGTGTAGATTAGAATCTGGCAGCTTACTGTGCCAGTGGCTTCGGTTAGGGTGTATAACTGCTGCAGATAAAAGCGACGGGGCTTTCCTTGGATTAGCAATCGGTCTTTCCGGCTTACGTGCCCTGAACAAGCTAATTGGAGGCAATTAATCTAAACAACTAATCTAGAACCGGGCCAAATGTACCGTTTACTGAAGATTGCGTAAAGAGGTTTTCTGTAACATGTAAGGTGTAACAAAGGTTATGTGTATTGAAAAATGGTAATGATCAGTATTTCCTTTATGCATTTAAACTTTTTATCAATGTCTGCTTACAACCATTAATGAAAGCAAAAGCTCTGTAAAACAAATATAAATTGTCCATTCTCGCACTCCAGTCTCATCATGAAATTGAATTTCTTACGCTATGAAGTGAGCAAGTTCTATGAGAATTTGTTACGAAACAAAAAGATTTGCCTCATTTAAATTATGTTTCTGTCATGACAATGAAGGTAGATATGTAAATGGTAACTTTTGTTAATTGACGATGCCCCAACAGAAAGGCAATATTTGGATGCATCTGTTCCGCGCATTATAATGTTATGGCTTGGAAGTTTCTATTTATTTGAAGGGAACTTCATTCAAACATAAGACAGCCGTACAATGATCTGCAACATTTTTGTTGGTTTGTGCCCCTTTAGTCATTCAGTTTCCTTAACACGTTCAAATGCTTTTTTCGTGCCGCTGGGTGATCTTTTGAATGATCGAGAAGAAAAGAATAGTACACTTATGCTTCAAGTGCTGATTAAGTGAGCTTTGTTGAACACTCAAGTTACTTATGGTCGGTCGTATAAGAAATATTTGGAAAAGAAGCGATAATGGTTTCTTTGTTATATACAGGAAAGGAACTTGACGATACAAACATATTTTGTTTTACATTTCGTTTTGAAGTTTCAGTGAATTTTAAATAGTAAATCGCATTCTGTTTGGAATTGAATTGACATGAATACTGAAAACATTTGGAGAGCTTAATTTATCGCGGTACTTCATACATAATTGCAACGTGGCTCTGTTAACAAATATATGGTTCTAAATAGTTTCGCTAGATCTACCCATCGTAATATACTGTTCCATTGTGTATGGAGCTTACGCGTGCCACTGTTTATGTATTATAATGCGCAGACGTACCCATGATTCATGGCGTAACAAGGAATGCAGAAGAAACGAACGCGGAAGCGGAGTGTTTCCATCGATTCCTTATGGGTAAATTTTGAATAAAGAGTCTTTTCCTCGTCCCATACGCACGACAGTGAAACGTTACAATAGCTATGTATTATGTAATGTTATGGAGCTCATAGACAATAGCTTAATGGGGGAGAAAAACGGTTTAAGCAACGTACATCGCATCAGGTCAGACGAAACGCACGTAGAATTATTGAGTACGCGCGTCGATAGTGTGGTGTCAGATGGGCGCCAATCGGCACCAACAATGCAGCATAGAATCACACGATCATTGTGCATCGATAGCATTATGCGTAAACAAAGAAAGTACCAACGGTGCTCCTTACCGCTTTCGAGTGTTAGTAAGGAACGTACTTGTTTGGGGTTTGGAACAAAATTAAAATTATTATGAGCTACAGCTTAAAGCTTTCACCCCTTTCTCCACACACTTTTTGTGTTCCAACAATCTCCCAAAACGGAGAGGAGAAAAGGGAAGTTTTGGGGTTTTCTTTCGTTAAGGTTCTCAAAAAAATAAATGAATAAGTGTGACCCAAAAGCATTTGGTGCCATATGGGTCGTTAAAGCGGGAAGAAAATACAAATAGCTCTTTCTTACTAACACAATTCAACAACTTCTGTACTGAACTATCGTTTAGTGTTCTACTAATCTCGCCATGCAGCTTTGCGAGATTTCTCAGGTCACACATGTAGTACATGTTGAATTAGAAGCTAAGTTAGAAAACAACGAACGTAAGGCAGAAATAAAAACACAGAGCCCATTTTTTTAACCTCCGTACATTGTGAATTAAATGGAAAAGAAACGCTGTTCCAATGCCTCTCGCACGCGGGTTAAAGAGCTTTATAATTTATAGCTGAGAAACGGCGATCATGATCATCATCCTCTTGTGGTCGGTATGCGCTGTGATGAAACTGGGCGACAAAATGTGTACGAGTTCGTTAACATCATCACCTCTGTGGTATGGCGCAGGTTAATGTGTACAGCTTCCCAGGATGATGTGTGTCCAAAGGAGTTTTTTTTGGTTTTCTTCAATGGGTAAGTCATAACGTTCGGTGTACCCTTTCCTGTCACTTGTCCTTTTGCGTTCACCATCCACCCAGATCAGCTTAATCGGTGAAATCATTCGTATGCACGCAGCGTAGTACAGCATCCCGTGGCTCATTTTTTTTTTGTGTTGCAATGGAAAGGCAAATGTACAGTGATGCCATCGCTGTGTTGGGCGTGTGCGGTACATTTGCATTTATTCAGTCACCCACGAGTTTTCATTCAAAAGACACTGTAGATGCCGTAGCTCTTCTGTTCCACTTTGTGCAGTCATATTTTGGACAACTGCATCTTTGCTGTATTAATTTCATCGTGCCGTAGAATGTTATTTTTGTTTTGTTTTTAGCGTGTCGTTTCGTATGGTTCGTAACCCATGTCACCTCAGCGCTTCACATCAAACGATGAAACGGTGAATGTATATAACTTCAGAATATACAGAGGAAACGGTTGTGTTGTTTTGTTTTTCCTTGCTGCATAAAATGAGAAGCGACGCAGTATGACATAGGAGAGTGTTTCAAACATTCTTCTGACTGTTGGCGTTGGGAACAGAGTTCCCGGCTAAGTAAAAATTGGTCTTTAATGTTCAATATCTTCCAAACATTCTGCTGTAGGAATGGTAGATGGTAGATCATAAAATATCCACTTGGCAATTGTGTATCACTTAATTTAACTTAGGTTTGATATTTCTATCTTTTTTATTGTATTTTCTATTCGCCTTTCGATAATATTTGTGTCATACTCCTATAGACATCCGACAAAATAGCCGTGCGTATGCATCACACAAATAGTAGGAAATTCCATAGGAAACGATTATCAGTATATTTCAGAGAAATGGAAAACCAGAATGAAAAGAAACTGTCAGTGGGACTCGTCAAGTTGAAAATGACACAACGCGTATTGTTGTGTGGCGTTTTGATTGTGACCCATGCCATTGTCCACTTCCCGTGCGTCATATGTGTTTTGTTGGTAAGATTAAAACCATCGGATGTATGATGTGGCTACCATTCCATCTTTGTACAGATAGATACGGACCCTTAACCATTCATCCATCAAAGTTAAGATAATATCCGCTCCAGCAGTGTGAATTGTGCTCAGATCAACATTCAAATTGAACTAGTTTCCATGTCGTTTCCCGGAGAGGAACCGAAACATATGATGGATATGGTAGGTCACTTGACGGCATTAGTTGGTTGTCAAAACATTTAAAAGTTTTGTGGGACATTTGTGACACCGGAAAGGAAGCCCGTTGCGTTTCTCTTCTCCCTTTACTTATAGTATCCAATCACCCAAATTCAACGGATTAGATTTCTGGTTTTATTCACTGACAAGGTCACAGGACGGTACACATGTTGTTGGTTCCCAACCGAGAATCTCGTGAGCCTAACGGACCGCCCAGATGCAACGTATTTTCATGATATCATTGCAAGCTATTGCATTTTTCCTTGATTCGTACGACTTTCTCCATCTCTTCCGAAAAGGTGGACGTCAAATTGATTAAAAGGTAAACATATGGACGGGTCAAAACAATCACAACTTGTCTAATTACCCTACTAACTGTTTTGCCTACTTTTGTCGGGTGTTCTGGTTCAGCTGAGTTGTCTGCCATTGACCGAATATGGTAGATGACAGATGACGCGTGTTGTTCAGTGATTCGAGCTAAATAAGAGAGATGATAATCTACATAGACTTTTATTTGAATGGTATGACGTTTGATGCTCAGATGGTGCAACACATCAAACATTTAGGAAAATATAATCACAATCAAAGATTTAGGCAAAAGCGAACGGAACTTACAAGAGTCACACTTTATTTCAATTTGTATCATTTACTTATATGTCAAAGTAATAATTGTTGATGAACATTACGTACAAATGGTAAAACATTACCGTCGCATATAATAACTGTGCAACATTTGTATATGTTTATGATCGTATAATAAGCTTAATTATTGGTGCGGTCCGGTAGTCTATTGGTTGTGGTCTTCATACAACAGGACCGAGGTAAAATCCCATTCGGACAAATCTCCGTATCAAGGACTTGACTATCCGGCTACGATGTAAAATATGTCGATACGGCCAAGCCGTTGTAACGAAAAAAATAAATAAAATAGACTTAATTATTAATGAATTATTATATTTTATTGTACCCGTCTCCTATCTCTCTTTATTGTATGCGACGTTTTAGGTAGTAGTAACATTGGGTCGCTGACACAATAAAAACGTTAACAGTATTCAATGGTTTAAAATAGTCCAGGGCTTAAAATTGTACAAACAATGATAAATGTTTAGCGAACACAACAAATCAAGAGCGTCGATGAGTCAACAATTAAAAAAAAAGAACAAGTGATAAAACGTCTGAACATATTAACACAATCGCTCTTCGCATTTGCATAGTATGTATAGTTAGTGTCATCCCAAATATTCAACCATCGTTATTTGCATATCGTTATCGTGGCAAGGTCAAACCTTTGTGGCCCAAAAACGATGTGAACGACATTTTACAACCTGTGCAAAACTCACAAAGAATGTTTTTGAGCTTATTGATAAAAAAGCAACATCAGGCGCGGCAGGTTTGTGTGAACTATACGAAATACAATATCAACTTTGCATACGATGAATGTTGCTCTTTTACCCATGTTGGTACAATGCTCGCTTTTGTCTCTATTATATCCAGTTAAATTTCTATTATATCTGCTACCATAGTCCATGTAGGATGTTGAGTGACTTCAAGTTGAGGAGTGTTGTCGGTGACTTCAATGCCATAAAGCCTTCGGATGGCAGGACTTCAAGTGCAGATAGTATTGTCGTTTTCCCGTTCATGACCATGGCGCCCGGGCGCCAGCTAATTCGGTAATTTGTATTCCGTTTGCATATAGCTAGCAGCGCCGCACCAAACGCACTCAGGTTTTTGAAGCGCCAAAAAATAGTTCCATGTCAATAAAGTTAACAATGGTAGCAGAAACGAGGAATGAGCAAACGCAGGAACAAATGAGAAACGCAAAATGGAAACACGACTAGAGGACTAGAATAATACACTCATGGCATATAGGAAAAAAAATAAAAACTAAAAAATATATAGCTGGAATAATTTAATAAAGCCTCTTTAAACGCATAATTTCGATTCGAGTAAAGAGAAGTGCAATACTTTTGTTCGTTACGTGCTGCTCTACACGTGGGACAGCCCAAATAAGAATGCTCTAGCAATATGATGGTAGGTGTGTATAGTTTATTTAACTTGTACATGATATGAATACCCTGAAAAGCCCATTTCTAAAAAAAATAATGCTTGGTTTTTATGTTGAAATAATTTGAGTATATAGTGAACAAAACGAAACCCTTCACATTCTACATATTAACTTCTGGTTTTGTTCAGTGTTTCAGAAAAAGTTCTCGGATTGTTGGGTTGAAGCTTGGGGCTTAGTGATGTTTGCCGTGCGTGCGAAATGTGCTAATTTGATGGGTTTTAGGCGCTTTGCTAATAGATTTCCGACAAACCGGCGACAGCGGCATAAAGAAGGATTTAAGGTGTTTGTCGGGAGTGGATTGTGGTTTCCCATTTTGCTCATCGGTAACAATGGGCGCGGGCACAGTTTAGCAGTTTACCGGTGCGTTGATTCATACCGTGTTTATTAGGGAAGCAAAACCGCGAACCACCGACGAACGAACAAAACGGGTTGAACAGAAGATATAAAAAGTGCTACTAAAGAAGCCTAGAAGCTACTGAAATTTGTCGTGAATTTACTTATCTAATTTATGTACGGTCTGAAAATTAGTTCGCACTTTGCCGGTGCCGATTGTTCTGACGGTACAACGCATTCGTTTGAGTGATTCATATTTTCATTTGTCTTCGTTACAACTCGCCTGGGTGTGATTGACATGTGATGGTGTTAATGGTTAGGGAAAACGTTGCGACGAAAGACGACCATTGACAAGTTGAGATTTTTTTGTAATTAAAAAAAACTACGAACAAGCGATGCAGGTTTTCCGTACTCTCGTTATTTCATTTCTATGCTATGTTAACGTCATTAATGTAGTTTTTCTTTTCTTTTTTAATTTCAGGTATATATGTTGCCCTTTGACATTTATTAGGAGTGAACCTTAAGCATAATTTGTGAGTACTATTTGCACATTTGTAGCTCTGTTTACGTCAAATGTCCGATGGAATCGAGTAGATTTGCACTTTACAATATTTCAATGTACATTTTCAGTATCAATACACAGCAATACATCGATACAGTACCTTCAATATTTATGATTGCAGACCAAAAATAATAGGTCTTTTTACACTAAAAATATTGAAACATCGGTCAGTTTGTTCTTCTTGAATAAATTCTTGAATTCTTCTTTATGAAAATGTACATAAAGTTCCTGTTCGTATGCGTACAATTTTTGTTGAAAAACAAAAACGTTGGGTTTCGCTTTCTAGTGCCGTGATGTTTAGTGATTGTACACTACAACAAATAAACAAAATTTGATATCAGTAAGAAAAAGATATTTGCTACGGGTAGGAAATTATCATGAAATTACACCGGATATGTTTTACTGTTACGTATCATGATGTTATTTGTTACAACATCAGTAGACGTGATCCACATATCAAGCAGCTTTGATGATAATTGTACATTCCTTAGGTAAGAAATTGTTGGCTTATTTTCTGACAGCTCAGATGACTGTCAGTTGTCAGCTATTATTGTTTTCATTCCATCCAGTTATGGTACTGACTCGTGCATAAAAGCTCTGAACTTTGATTCCATGGTCTGTTGCTGCTTATGAACAGCGGCAAGCACAACAGATTGCCCTCGGTTTCTTCGTTACCGCTTGGATAATGGTTACAAGCATAGTTTCAACCGTAATAAAATTAAACTACATATCGTGCGTCCCCGTAGATTCGAACATATTAAGATCCACTGACGCAGCTTTTGGTCATAAAGTAGCATTTCATATTTGCATAAATTTTTCCTTGTTGGCTTGTAGACTAGTCGATAAAAATATAACTCTGCGAAGAAATATCAGTACTTTTATTATGTAACAAGCATGCTTGCTCTGTTATGTTTCTTTTCCATCGAAAAGCTGTAGTTTCAGTTCTTTATAAAAATCGAAGGGAAATGAATATGTTCACATACTTCTACATTAATTCTGTATTCTTGCTAACCTATAGTACACGCGACACGCAATGAGTGCCAGAAATACACCTAACATACATTTTAGTACATGCTCCGAAAAAGGCATCTATGCAATACTTATGTTTGATCCTTAGAAAGGAAGTACAAAAAATACTAATACCTTTCTTTCTGACATCATTTGAAGTGATCGTCGTTTCTACACATCTATTTGCAATTTCACGACTTCTGGATGTGGATCATTAATCTCCGCTTGTGAGGAAAAGAAAATGTAAAGAAAGTACACTAGTGAAGAGTAATTGATGATCACTGGGGTCCATTTTGACATCTCTTTTATAGTTTAGTTTTCCTTTTTTTGGCAGATCTGAACCATGTAGGGCGGGAGTGCGATTCTATTTTCTAAAACCTCCTTTTGGCTGTTGAGGACAGCTGGGAGAATCCCCAGGGTAATCAATCAACAGGCACACAGTTTTGCGTCGTGAATTTTCAATTAGAAGCGCTTTGATACAGAAATGATTTATCATAGCGGGTAGCTTTGCATCTTTCCTGAGTTATCGCTTCCTACCAAATATAACTTGGGCGTGGAAAGGACAGCAGCCTTTTTGCTCTTTAAACTTGCCTGTCTATTTTGTAGTCACATGGTAACTGAAATTAGTATGGCCTACAAACCATCCCAACTAAAGGACGGTTGGGCAGGGCAGTACTCAACGATAACTAGAAGCAACTATGTTAATTTGTTTTTAATACCACTCAACTTCGCGTTGGAGCAGGTTGAATGTTGTGGCCAGTTTATCGTTATAATTATCTATTTTGCGGTACTAAAAGGATTATCTGTATTATTCGTGGCCTTAAATGGTTTCATATCATCCTTTTTTCAGGTCTGGATGTTTAAGTTGTCATTTTACGTATTGATTTTTTTGTATAAGATATACAGCCATACTATTTTCAGAAAAAAGAGCTCATGATGTGCTTCATCAATAATGTCAACAGTGATGTATTTATTATTTTAGGTTACTTGAACATGCATTAATTTGCTCATTTCTTTGTAATAATTTTTGTGTGTTACCAAATTGCGGCTTCACACAACAGGATCGGTCCCAAATCCCATCCGAACCAATCCTCCGTACGCGGGGCCGACTATCCTGCTGGTAAATAAAGTCAAAGAAAGCCAACAATGGCTGGCCTAGATCTCTTGAGGTTGTTGTGCAGGTAAAGCATGAGTGACAATGCAATGATTCACATAAAATGTTCTTCCGGAATTTGACATGGGATTCGATATTCCAGACAAAAACGTTCTCGACATTACGATGGAGAGGTACGTGAGAGTATGACACGTTCCCTTTTCGGATAAGAAATCTCTGATCTGCAAATTACGAGTATACTGCACCATCCATCCTATGTCACAAGTACAACCAGCAAAAACAGACGTTATACTGCTCAAAACATTATGCAAATTGTCGGAATTTAAATTCCAATGTCCTTCGGTCTGGCTGGAGGACATTACTTTTGTGTCTTAGTTCATCTGTTGTTGTCAAAGACATTTTTCTAAGGTTTGGAGATGAAAAATAACGGCCCGAAAGATTCACAAGCGGGAGAAGAAGACAAAAATAAAACAACATTCCTTCCGCAATGGTCGTGCAAAGATATATACAATAAAATGTTAAGAAAATGGAACCATGGCCCATAAATCACAAACACTCAAGGACTGGAAGAACTCGCAGATAGAATGGTTCTTTCGTGCGGTTATATTTGAAAAACAAAGGAAAAGACATTAGAATGCTTCGCGAAAGATGCTTCGAGATTGCGTCCGGGTATTATTTGTAGCGTAAGTGAATGCCTCCCGTCCCTCGGGGTCCGACTGTCGCTAGGCAACGAAACAGCTCAACATTTCCGCAAGAGAAGAATAAATATGGAAAGTAAAATTACGAAACGCATCGTGCAACATTTTTCTCCCGTCTTTAATTGTGGACTAGTCCTGGCAATTACGGGCCACAGGCGAACGAATTGATGAATTACACCACCGCTTCACGGTTGGTAAAACCGACGAACGTTTTTTACGGTCACCGTCTTCATTGAATAGTGGACTGCTTGGACCGCTTCAGCTGCGCAAGCGTGGTGAGTTTATGAGATTTTATTAAGATGTTTACATGAATGCCTGCTTTCCAGATAGGATCTTCACGTACAGTACTGGCCTCCCATGCCCTCGGTAAAACGACCGCTAAAGTATCGTGCGCACTTGATGCTTGCCGCTGCTTACGTAGTTGAGACGCTGGCAAGAATGTGGTTAGAACTAGATAGCCATCTTTCTTGTCACTCACAGCAGATATGAAAGCGTAGCCAATTATATGCAAACACTGGGTGGTAAGAAGACAGAAGGGTAAAGCATCAACAACGACTAATTTGTCGAGCAACAAAGTGCCAATTGACGTGTTGTATGCTTTCAAGTACCTGCTTTAGCATCGTCTGAAGTTGATCTTGTACATCAACTGGAAGAACGATCGTGATCCCTCGGTAAATCCGCATCCCGTATGTTTCCATCCTCTTAGCTCTTACTGCTATATAGCGAGGTGGTTTACAGTAATCCGTTTGATTGGAAATCTTCTGAACATGTTGTGGCGTATAATATTTGTCGTTCGCATCTTATGGTATCAAACAACGAACATGTCGGCATTCTTTTTTTATCGTTGTTGATGGCTGTATGTTTGAAATAGGAAACCGAACCATGGAAAATTAAACCATCCCCAAATGGTAGGTTGCGGTGGCAATGGATTAATTTCTAAGAAGGAGTTTCAGTTTTCGGCCCATAATACTTGTTCCAAGAATTCTAAACAAGGTGTTGAAAAATGGTTTCCAGTCCACCTGCCTTCCTCCTCTTGCCTTCATGAGCATAAAATTTCGTATTATGTGCACGATTCGTCTTCGTCTGAAAGATCTTTCTGCTCGTGTTTCTTTCATTTTGCGAATTTCAACAACTCATCACTTTCCGAAACGTCGGTTTCAATCGTCCGAATGTCGCCTGCAGGGCACAATTCCGCTTCCGACACCTTCGCCTGCTCCACCAAGGTATTCTTGTGTGGAAAAGAGTAAAATGGGCAACAACAGCCAAAAAAAAAAGGAACGAAAAAATCCGCGTCGCTCGTAAAGACATCGTTTGACGTGCACGATCCAGAACGGCATTGAAAAGGCAAGCAACATGTTTGTTTGTGGCACACAATTGACAATTTCACGTTTCGATTGCATGCCGTAGTGCTCCACTAAGGGTAGGGGAGCGGGAGAACTTAAAAAAAGCCATGTTGCGGATGATGGAAAATCGAACCGCGTAAAATGGCATGAAATTGAAAACAACAAACAAACATCGTTCACATTGTACTTTCGTGTGGAGTGAAGGGTTTTCGGTTGGAATTTCGCTCAATGTCGGCACAAGTTAAAACGCGAAATAAAAGACAGCAAGATCGCCGAAACGTGCGACAGTGGTGAATCTTTTTGGACTTGATCATCTTTCATTCATTGCAGACAATTTTTTGTTTCCGATTCGAGTCACTTTTCTCGTCTTCGCAAAAAGAAAAGCAAGTGGGCGGGCGTGTATTCTTTTCGTTTTCGTTGCCCGACTTTTCGGAAAATTGGTGGAATAGTGGTGAGAAAAAAATGACGCTGAAGAAGTGAAGAGTGAAATTAGATCCCTTTTGCCGAGATCAATACGTACTTAAAGTGAAGGGTGCACGAAAGTAAAATGGGCATGAAAAGTAAAAACAAACACTATTTACACGTCTCACAACCACTGTGGCGTTCCATCACGGCATCTCCGTCCTCGCCCAGCATTTCTACCCTTGCCCTGATAGCATTCGTTCCAGCGTGCTCGTTTGAGGGAAATTGGTTCGAATTTCCCGCACAATTTCCGTTTATTTTCGTTTACCAGTCTCCCAACGCCTCGGCACCGAGCGGGCGCTGTTGGATTTGACTTTAGCGAATACAACTAGCACGCTTTTCGTCGGAAAAGACAGACAAAATGCCCGATCGCGAGGGTGTGCTGCACGGGGATGATCGTTGGGAACTGTGCAGACTTGAGAGATCTCCCAGTCTGTGTCTTATGGATGACGGAGGCGGCAAGCATTTGCGAACCAAATTATGTATCTGGGGTGGAGAACGAGATGAGTATTGGCTATTGTAATTTTGTTTGAGTGTGTGTGTGCATGTTGGTTTTCCTTTTTATGTATGTTCTTTGGTTTGTTTTGAGATGAAGATGTGAGTGATGTAGAGCTGCGATCTCTTAAAAATGTGTGCCCGCCGGTTATTTCTTTGACTTTCATGTCTCAAACAACGAAAGTTGTCTTCCGGCTTTTAATATTTCCTTTTTTGTGGCTGATGCACTGGGAAAGGGTGGCAGTGCTGCGGGGCTGCAATGAAATTGTCGAGCCGCGAAGGTAACAACGAGTACGACGGTTTAATTTGAGTGTACCAAGAACAATGGCGCTCATTTTCTTGTCAAGAAACGGGGCTATAGCTCGCCATGGTGCAGTGACTGTCATGTACGAAGCACTTTCGCTCTTTGTCGCTCATTGCCTTGGACGCGATTAGTGTGATCTTAATACAAGGCTTCAAAGAAGCGGAAATGGTTAGCTGTTAGGTTAGCCTGCTGCACATCGACAATCATTAAATGATTTATTTACTACAAATGGAAAGAAAAGTGATAGTTGTATAAATGTGTAGTAATCGGAAAATGAGTTTTCTTATATGGCAAAACTCTTTGATGCTAGTAAAACTTGTTGTTGTTATGTCGTGTCTTTACTTAGCTTCATATTCTCATGCATAATTCATCCGCGCTTCTGTTACAGAAAACCTTTAACGACGGCTACATTAAGCCACATTCTTGATCGGTCTGCTAGTATCGATCAGTGGAAATACTTTTGTATGTCGTCGATAAAATTATGGAATGGTAGGATAATGATTCTGAAATATGTACTGGCAATAGTAATTGCTAAAAAAGGAGAAAAAATAAAAAATAGAAAGAAAATAATTAACATCATGGTGTCACACATTGCTGTTGTTTTTGTTCGTGATTTTTACAGTGATTTCCAGTTTCCCTGAACGTTTGACAAAATTCGAATCGATTCGTTTGATACGTAGTCGCATGGTTTCAATAGGGTTTTTTTTACACAAAAATATAATAAAAACTGCTATAATAATAAAGTAATAAAATATTATCATTTTTGCTTATTTGTAGAATTTTAAAATATTAAAACAAATATTAACAATGAAGTATATTTTAATTATGTTCTTCTACCGCTATAAACAATATATTCAGCCTTTGTTTTGAAACCCTTTAATCTTCGTTCGAAAATTCATCATCGTCCTTTTATTCATCATGGCTTGCTCCATTGAAGGTTGGACGAAGGCTGGATGAAACACGAAACCATTTATCGCTGTCAAACAGGCTTACGAAGATCATTTGATATGGTCGACGTTCGTTTTGGGAGTGTTTGTGTGTATTTCCTCCTTTTGTGCCTCGGTTTTTTATTTGTAAAATTTGTTGCTCTTCTTTTCCTATCCTTCAACGTTGATTCGCGGTTTTCTTCGAACGACGATCGCTCTAGACTTTCCTTTGCCACCCCGACCTAAACTGGTTGCGTATTTGGGAGTATCGCTCAGCGGGGGCTAATTGTAATGATTTATTGTTTCACGATTCGTGCTCCGAAACATACATATTAACCGATATCCTTTTGGGCCACTACCTACCGCCCATTCGCCTTCCCTCCTTCCCACACGTAACTTTCGGCTGCTTCTTTCCGGGGGCAGGTCACACGCAAAAGAATGTGTTAATTTGCAGCAAAAGCAGTAGACCGCTAGGTGGCGTTGGCTGGCACTAGGCGCTATCACCTTCTTCCCGCAGAACGTGGAACATAATCTCGCCACCTTCGTGCAGACAAATCGCGATCGCGCACATTTTAGCCATGTTGGGACATAGATTTATGTGTATACCGTTTTTTTTTTTGTTAAATTCATTCTCGTATTTATCACTTCTCTGCCTTGAACCCCCTCTGACATACCTGTTTGCGAGCTAATCGCAGACAAATCGAAGCTATTACAAGCGCTTGGTGTCACGCTGGAAGCACCCTTTAAGAGGAACGGAATTTCGATTCTCGATCTTCTAGGTTCGACTGGTGATCAAATGAAAAATGTGTTTCGTTCCACATTTACGTAGGCAAATGTGCAAAATGAGATTGCCGAAGAATTTAATACCGTTTAAATTATGGCTAATCACTGGTATAGAAATGATCGTCCAGTCATTAATCATGTTATTCATTCAGATTGCGATTTTGTCCAATCGGTCAAATTAGGCTTCGATTTAGAGAAAGTTTACGCTCGAGTTGTTGTAAAATTAATCGAAAAACAACATGCTTATAATTGTTTAATACAGATGAGCAATTTTTCCATCAGATTTATGATATATGTTCTTTGAATTAATTAGTAATTAATGCAACAGATAAGATGATAATTGCTGCATATTACCGACATGTCGATGATATAAATTTGTTATTTATAGTGCAATCAGTATCAATGGAAATCCCCTCGTTTTCCTTTCTTTGACCATGTTCGATGCATAATGTTTATAATTGATAGGCTTCTGTTTTTAAGCCATAGCAAGTAGCTTGGCTAGGTAAGCGATCGTCCATATGAGAATCGATTCGGATGTTATCTTTACCAGTAAAACTGACGTTTTATATTAACTCGCCATTAAATCGCCATGATCAACTGGAAAGTGCGTTGAACTCTCAGCATCCAATGAATATGTCCGTAGAACCGCACAAGTTATGCATCTTGTATGTGTGTGTGCCTTGCAAAGCACTCAATCAATTGAATGTTTTTAGCTTGCCGTGCACAATTATGTCTTGCAGTTGATGGATGTGATTTAAGTTTTGCTTCTCACACTAGCTTTTAACGCACAGAAATTAAAAAAAATCTTCCAAAATTCAAATGCATCACGGTCTTAACGCGCACAACAGTATTATTCATTGATTGAAAAATATTAATCCCACGTCAGGACCCATTAAGCATTGAATGATGCTTCAAAGACCCCAAAACTGACACTGACTGATGAGTCGTAAAGTTTTATCTGTTTATGCATGAGTGATAGAGCAGGAGGATGGATCGGTGTTTTTTTTTCAATCAAATACAAATTACTGCAATCGATCCCATACCCAGACCACATTGCGCCTTTGCGAAACTAAAACTCGCTGTCAGATCCTTTGCTGTTACGTGTGGTGGTCATCGATAGACGATGTGGGTTTCAAGACGAAATCTGTCTCAAAATCATCTCATTCAAACTTACGTTTAAGGTACAGTGTTCGTACATTCGAGGGTTATTATTTTCGAGTTTTTATTTACGGCCCGCACTGCTGGGGTATATTATTTCTTTCATAACATTCAATTGAACGATTGTGCGCGCGTGTTTCACAGTTTCCCCACAACAACTCCGACAGGCGACAGCTCACTTGGGCCCTTTTCATTGAGCTTCTTAGGCATAAGGAATGTTTTTGTTTTTTTGCTGTTTTGATGGTTGTTTTTTTTTGTAAACAAGAATAGTTTTTGTTGCTCTGTTCCAAGTTGCTGCTCACTGATTATTGTTTTCTTGTGAGGTTATTTTTAACAACCGTGTATGTACCGCACTGATTCGATGAGGTTTAAGATTCAATTGTTCCCATTGTGACATTGAAAAGTTCTGAATTGATGCGCTTGCTATTTTTTTTGTTTACTCATAATGCGTAATGTGTGGGATGTAGAATATACGTTAAAGAGTCACGGATACGTTACATCGGTGACTTGCATGTTTACAGGATTTGTTTTTGCTTCTTTCATTCTAATTAAGACCACAGAGTTACACACGATATTGCGCAAAGGTGCATATATTTATCACCATACCTTGCCTCGACTGGGTTTATGTAATGATTAACTGAACAAATTAACAAGTTT
The DNA here is from genome assembly GCF_943734725.1 of Anopheles marshallii. NCBI lineage: Eukaryota > Metazoa > Arthropoda > Insecta > Diptera > Culicidae > Anopheles > Anopheles marshallii. Next base: position 50,504,669 of record NC_071326.1, on the reverse strand, counting down.
ACAATCAAGTTAAAGAAATTTAATTTTAAAAATATTCATAAAATCACAATATTACGACCTAATATAAAAAAGCTTGCACTAAATAGAAACCCGAGTAGTTTGTGACTTTCGCAAAATGTAACGTGCAAAATCAATCGTACCAAAAACGACATACATGTAAATGTCATTTGCGGTCAATTTCATAGGGACGTTGCAAATAAAAGCATTAATGTTTTATTAATTTCTTCCATAAGACCGCGCCATTCTTTCTGGCATCACCCTACTTTGGTAACCTTCATTTGATCGATTCATTCCAAAAGCATTCTCACGGAACGCAACGTCACATAATTGCACATTCCTAACGGTACCGAGTGCAGCCTTTTGTGTCCCATGTCGGCAGATCCCTTTGCGTTTAGCACTACCGAGGTGTGAGAGATACCTTCCATGAAGCCCACGCGGCCACACAATACGGGATATTGAAGAACGTGCGTGAAAGTTGTTTGTCCTTGGTTTGTCCTGCGTGCAATGGTGTACACCGTTGCAGCTCGAAACATACCGCAAAATCTTTTCACAGGTGTTTCGTTTCTGCTGACCGTAGCTAAATGTCACCGTTTTGTAGTTACGCGATCGCGTATGAATGCATACTGTTCCATTAGATGCAGCATTTCCATTCGGCTGCAATGTGCACATATAACGACTGGGAGCGGGTGGCTGGAATGAGGATCATTCAATTAATGTTGCAGCGAACCGTAGTCCCTTGCGGGGCGACTACGTGTGACATACGATATGGATGCGAGAAAGGTGAACTATACTTCGGCTTACAGAGTCTACTTACATCTACCTCCTGCCTTCCTATGGTAAGGTGCATGGAAATGGCAAGGTGACATATCAAAACTGTCATCATTATTTTTACGATCATTTTGCGCCACTAAGAATGTCCATCAGTATATGGTAAGAGGGGCTGGCCACTCTTAGGGCAACGGTTGTCGTAAAATATCTTTATCAGCATTGTTTGTTTTATTGCATCACTATGCTTCCTCTTTGATTTATTCGCGTTTTGCTTCTGGATGGACGTGCATGAAGCGAAGGGGAAAGAAATACAAACTAGCTCTTTTGAAGTTTTTTCGATGTAATCTGTTCAATTGCATACCCTTATACTTCAATGCCATTTTACATGACTTTAGCATTATATCTCTTTCAGTGTAAACAAAATGTTGCCTTTCTTATCTGATAACGGGCGACAATGTGCAGAAGCTGTTTAGGAACCCGTGTTCTGACAAGTCGTAACAATTGTAGTATCAATTAAAACATACTATTCCCGCCGTATTAACCTTTCTTCCTCTATCCAATGCATCGTAGAGAACAAAAAAAGAAAACAAATGACGAATGATCGGATTGAAACGAAGAATGTCTGCTGAGAAAATACCGCAGAGTGCGCACATGCGCAACAATGTTTGAACTTCTTTTTGTGCTTCTAGCGTTATCAAGGTATAATGATCTCTCGCAGTGGTACTTGTTGGTAGAACGATGTTGCGTTGCCATTTGATCGATTTCAAATAATCTTACTAGAATTTCGCTATTGCGAATGTTTTTTCCCCGCGCCAAACCAAACCTTTTTCCTATATACGGCTTGAGATGAAAAGGCTCGATAACAACTGATGATGATGAATAACACAACGAATTGGATGTGGTTTTTTACCATCGAGAGATGTCAACAGTGCGATAGGCGACGAACGCCGTCAGGTCTAAATGTATTCTTGTCCAGGGTGCTCCCGATCGCGTACCCTTCGTCGTGTTTTCGTATTTGTCCTCCCCAACAGAAGAGGAAAGATGAAACATGTCACTGTATGCGTAAACGGAACGCTCCAGCCTTTCGATGGTAAGAGGCACGCCTTGATCATAAATTAAATCCGCTTCGTTTCCGAACGCATCGGGTTTGGATGGCGCAGTCGGTTACCGTTTCGTTCCGCATCAACAGTTTATGGGATCAACGAGTTTTTTTTTGGGATCGAAAAAAAAACTTACTCGTTGCATTTGCATACACGGCTAAACAATGGACAATAAAGAAATAATCTCTTCACCCTGGCGGTTTACGTTAGCCGTCTGTGATGTATATAATAAAATGTAATAAAAATGTAGATGGATCAAATCATTCGTACCTATCAGTAAAGGCAAACAGTGCAAGTATAGTGCATTTGTTACATTGTTGGAAATGTGACAAATGTTACGCAATATGTTTTATTATTATTTTGTTTGCGTTTCCTGTACAATTTTAAGTTCAAATATTTCTTTAATAATCATTAATTATACGATTGGGGTATAGCAAGGTCTAAACTACACCAAGTTGTAGAGACGGTTACATAAAAAAAACAAGTTAACGCTTGCTATTAAATTAATAGCAAGCACGCTTATTAAAGAGAACGCTGCAAAATCGACCGGATAGGCATTTACCTCATAATGCTGGGTTAATTTGTCCAAAAATTGATTTTTGCAACAGAAAAAAAACCAAGAACAAAATAAACCTGCCAAAATAAAAATGATCTGCATTTGGTTCGTTAATAAACGTCACGATCTCACGCGGGAAAGGTACGGTCACTTCGCATGCGAGTTGTGTGTTTAATTCACTCAGAAAACTTCACCAAGGGTAAGCATCATCAACGTAATTGACTCTCAATTACTGTAATCGTTCGCAATCATGCCCGCTGGCTCCGAAAAGGAGATAGGTGCGCGGGTTCATCATTCCCTGCCCGATGCTGAGCATCGTCGTTTGGTGTGTATTATGTCCTGTTGCTAATGTTGACTGCTCGAAGCCGAACACGCCAACGTTCGGTGATGAGCCCGGTGTCGACGATTAGTTGAATCATCAATTGCACGCTGCACGTCATTATTCACCTCGCAAACGAGACCTAGAAAATTCGCCATCAAGTTTTACCGCCATCAATCAATCCACGGTCCCCAGGGTAGCTGTGTACTATGTAGGAATGATTGCACAATTGTTTCTGGTGTTTGTTTTTGTTGTTTAAAAAAAAACAAAATCTATTTGCATAAAATATTGACCCTTTTCTTCTTTATATTCGGTGAGGTGCTTTTATTTTCTCTTACGCTACTTTTGATTGGAACACTTTTTATGATGCGATTGATTTATTGAGTAGTATTGCAATATTATGCAGAATTGGGTGGCCGGCATTGTGTACTTGCGTGTGAATGACAAACTTGAGCTTACAAATTATGATTCATGTCGCGTTCTGTTTTTTGTGGTTTTGCGAAAAACGCCACACATATACCATCAGTTAATCATACACATATACCAGAGATAAATTTAATGTAGGCCTCACGTTGATTGATTTAGGTTTGTGTTTATTAGCTGCACATGTGGTGTTTTGTTACTACAATTGGTGGCTGTTGATTTTTTGGAATTGAATTGAAGGGAGAATTGCAAACCAATACGTCATAAAGTCCTAAAGTCATGAAGTCCTATCATTGAAATTCCTGATATCAGGCATTATCAACTAAAATAAATGAAATTTTTTTGCATGTTTGCTTTCTGTTTCATTGCTGAAAACTCTTAGTACAATGGGAAAACCTGTTCTTGCCCATTGAGTAAGTCAAAGCTCTGCAACGTTGAAGCTTTGTCACTGACGCCGGAAACTTTAGTAACTGTGCCGCAGTGTTATTTTCTTAAAAAAATGTCAAAAAGTGACACTAATCCTAACATTTTTCTCCGAACAAGAAGAAAAGCAGATACGAGAAAGACGCTGCCGAAAAGGAATCGTGAATTCGTTGACGGACGCTTGTCAGCAGAACGAACGGCGGTCATCCATATTTAAGCAGCTCTTTATCATATTTGAAATTGCTCAACGCGCATCGTTTTTATTTCTTATTTGGGCACTCCAGTTCGCAACATTTGCGAGCGCTTTCCGATCTCATTCCTATACGTACGCACTTCAAACAGGATCTCCGGAGAATAGCTCTTGGGCAGAATCGTATACGTATCAAAATAATCCTGCATCCAGTGGAATACAGAACGTGGTCACAGTTCAACGTCCGGGCAAGTAAAGGCTGGGCATCGTCCAATACCATAGAAACGTAGCCATAAGCACTTACAGTGGATCTCAGTACCAGTTTGAGAGAAATTTAAACGAGACCTCATGGAGGCATAAAACTAATCCTACAAGCTTTAAATTAATTACCGAAACAACGAGTCGAAGAAGTCGCACGAGATAAACGATAATGGATGGAAATAGGAAAGCGACAAATGAAAGGAAAAATAAAACACATAGAAACTGCGATGTTGAGTGCCTCCGGCAACAAACTCGCCTTACGGTCCTACGAAGAAGCCTTTCGGTGTTTTGCCAACCTCAGGTCATAATAGCGGACATCGATTTAACATTGAACGATTGTTAAGCAAGAATTAGTCAGAAAAACGTCCCCCAGCAACAAAAATGCCGCAGGGCTAATTTGTTTTTTTTTTTTTATGAATTCAAATTGAAATGTTTGATGTTTGGTGGAACTTTTTCATTTGGGGTTCTAATGTAGCGAGCCCTAAACGGTGGCTCCCAGCGTCTATGTCTAGAATCTGGTTGTCGTCCTGTCAGAACTTTACGATTTACGATCTAATCTTGCTAGGAGTGATGAACATAAAGGAAAAGAAATAACTATCAAAGAGTCTATTTCGGCAAATTTAAAAGGAGTCTGGCATAAAAACTTAACGGGTGCTACAAAATAGTGAAACAGGGCGCGGTACAATTGCTAAGACTGGGAAACGTACGGTCGAATAAACTTTTATCCCTTATGGTCTAAAGGTACGTTCGAATCTAATGATGTCGTGACCAATTCGACAGCTAGGTTTGACGGCTTTGGCAAAGTTTCACAGCCATTCTTCCTTAGACTAATATATTTTTTTCTTTAGAAGTTCTTACGTGTTTTACTCAACTTCGTGAGGCAGATAAAGCTTTAATTCGTTCTTTTCAGCTGCTGGTTTGCGATGGACAGATCATGAAGCCGGACCATCAAGCGACGCGAATGGCACATGTAAATCTAGTTGGTGGAAAGATTTATGAGATACTCGATCAAATAAATAAACAGATAGGGGCCTAAACAGCTGTTAAATTCAGCGGCATAATAAAAGATTTTTTCGATTTAGAATGAAAATACTGTTAGGGTTAATCGTATTGACAGTGAACGAGGGTAAACGTTTGTGGAATTTCCTTTTATTTTCATGTTTGCAAAAGATGCTTTTGTTGGGGTGTGAACAGTAATATTTTGGCACCGTTCTTAAAATAGGTTTTCTACCAACCCCTTAAAAAGGCACAGACACACATACGATCGTGCGTTTATTAAGAGTTGATAGTATGTTCCTAAGAAAAGGAGTGCCAAATCACATTCACCCTTGCTTTATTTTGTTATATTAGATAATGTTTTAATTTACTGTAAACATAATTTTGCATTTGCATGTTCACAATTGTCGCAATAATTCATCATGTTCGGAACTCCGGAACTAGACGAAACATCATCCGTGATAAAAATATGGAAAAATATAACCCGTAAACCATGGAATATTACCCAGCACAATTTATACAATAGCATTCGTTAATTCTATTGCTTGGTTTTCTGCGTCTTATGTATACACCAATCAACTGCATAGTGTGTACCCATTACGATTTTTGCTAATGTCCGGCTTAAGTTCTTCCCCTATATTAAATCATCATCACAAGTCACTGAGAAGCGTAAATATGCATGATAGTTTTAGCAATGGTTTCTCACCTGTGCACTGCTAATTCAGCGATTGACCGGCCTTTCATAGCTATTGGTTATCTTCGCGGTAAGGCACAGGTGATGTGACATTGAATTAAATGTTACATCCCCACCACGGAAATGGTGCAGGAGGAGAATCGCGCAACTGCAATGGTTGCAATGCAATACCTTGAGTTTATCCAGCGAAGCATTTGTCCACCGTAAACTTATCACATACGTACAATCTGCCAAAATAAACAAGCAAAAATGAAACAAAAAACAACATCCTGTCAGATGCAATTAATCTTGGGGCTAATAAAGGAACACGATTATGTTTGATCGATGTATGGAAGTCTGATCTCGCTCAACAAGTGATGTGTCCGAAGTTTGTTTGTGTATTTAATCGCACACTGTACTGAGTGCAAGATGTTTTTTACCCGTTAGAAAAACCAATTTCAATCCCCCCTGTATTTGACGAATTCGGCTGAACGTTTGGCTGTGAAATGCCGCTTCGAATGACTGCAGTTCGCGTTGCAATTAAGCAACCGGTCGGGGTAACCTTCTAGAATGCGACGCAACTGCCATAATGCATCCAAAATCGTGCAATTCGATTCCAGTAGCGTCGTCCGGTTGCTTTATATGATTTAATTCTATCGCTCGTGCTGGTTGCTCTTTGTTGTAAATAGCAAAGGGTAAAACCTTTGAACTAGCATTAATCGTCTGTGCTTGTTAGTCGTGATTCCACAACGGCAATTCACGGCGAAATGTATTTCATTGAGGCCATACGTTGTTGCAGCACCGAACTTAAAACAACCGGTCCAAATTTGTACTGAAAGCTACAACCACAAAGATGAATTGATCACCCACAGATAATCTACTGCGCCGAAGTTATAGGGTATTCGGGTAGACACTGCTTTTTAATAGCACCTGGTTGCAAATTGGCAGCAGTAGTATAATCACTGATCAGCTGAATTCAACCTTGTATCTGTTGCGGGATGTGTAGTCAACCACTTTTGGCAAATAAAAGTTTGCAAACGGATTTAAATTCCTACCAATTAGAGGTTATTAGTCTGCTTAATTCCTTTTCTATAAATAATTGTAGATGTATGTCACTCAGCAAAGCACTATTACACAAGAATCGCACTAGGCCAAAGGGGCATATATTTTAACAAGATCGATCGAGCAGTGGCCCATATTTATATCTACCAATAACGCATCAGGCATGTTTCTCGTGTACAATTGTATGTCTCTAAGTTCTTCAGCAAGGGCCAAAAGAAAAGGGAAGTTTTCTCATTGCTCCTCGTTGATGGCGCGCGTTGATGTTGTTTAGCCAGGAGCGGCGCGACATACTTGAGAAAAGTTAAGCAGCCTGCGCTGCGAAACTCGGTGCTACGGGTGCGGAGGTCAACCGTGGCCTCGAGGTGAGCATATCTTTTCTTATTAATGCCACTCTCGGAGGACACACATCTGGGACCGCAGCAACACATCCGGTACTACTACCATCTAGCCGCGCTTTCTATGGTTTAGATTGATTTCGCTTGTGCTGCTTTAGAAATACGACGACAACAGAGTGAGCGAGTGAGCCCTCATCATGACGTGTGGTGGGCGCGTAGCGGAGCATAGAGATGAAGATTAAAAGAATATGCAAACATCATAATTTTCTGCGATGTTGCCTAGCATCAACGGTGGGATTCGCTATTTGAGGGAAGTTTTGTTCACTCCATGTTGCGTTAGCAGTTTACACCTGAATTGGCCTAAGGGTTGGCTCAGCGAGAAGGCATAATGGAGTGCGGCATAATGAAATTTTCTTTAGCCAATTTGACGCCATTGTGCCTTGTCAGCTTGGTGTATTTTTTTTCTTCTCCGCTCTTTCCATCGATCAATCTCTACTGCAAGCCTTATACCACCTGTCTTGGCTCGTTGGCCAAGCTGAAGTTGACTTTAGAATTGTTGAGGTTGCGCCTAAAGCAGCATCATCACAGACACATTTAATGTCCGCACAGATGTTTCGTGATTTTTGTTTAGATCATTGCCTCGGACGATGCATTTGTCATCTCCACAACTAAATATACCGGTCCAGTTTCCGCTAGTAAGCCTTGTGTGAGAGTCTTGTGCTGTCCTGCTTTCATGTCTAAGTAGACGAGATACTAAACAAGGCAGAAGAGTGAGCTTTGCTTGGCACTTGCAAACGTTCACCGAGTGACACCTTCGCATCATAATCATCGTGCTAACATCAAAATGTGTAACGTGTTAGTACGGCTTTAGTCTTTTTTTATTTTCTTCTTTCGTCTTTCTGGCTTTCACCGAGTCAATCAGCCAGTTGGAAAATGGTAAAATGCGCGATCAACAAGCAAGTACATAAATAAATAAACGAATAATCGGATACGCGATTTTGCGAATCATTTTCGCTGGCCTAATTTTCACTCCGGTGCAGTTTTCGAGTAAATCGGTGTGTTGCGCACCGTTGTTGTTGGCTTGGGAAAGGCGTAGATTTTCCCAATCAGATTTTACTCTCGGTGCAACGGTGTGCTGCAGAGGCTTAGATTATATGCTAAATGAAAAATGCATGACCATGCAAGAGATAGAAAATGAAATGTATTTCATATTTTAGCTTTTTTCACTCATAATCTTATGTCAAAACATTTCCGTTATGTTTTTGTGATTGTGAAAGAAAATTTATTGTAAAATATTTAGAAAAAAATATATTATGAGGAAAATGAATTTCCGTTTTTCAGACGAACATTGAGCAGACATTGGGAAGAATAATGAAGAATGTACTTATACTGGGGAAGGTCTGTACATTGTGACGCCTACGAACCTTCACATGACAATTCTTAACTTAAACCCTCCATCCTGGAGGCAGATGACCTCAAAGCATGACGTAGAATCTATCTGAACAATATAGTAAAATGATAAGTTTGTAGAATAAAATATCTTACAGGTCAGAGAGGAATACATTTGATTGGACCTAGCTATTACACTCGGTGTTTGACCTTTGTACTCAAAACTGTTGCAACTCGTCGTGAAGTAAGAACATTAATTGTAGCAGAGCTCGATTGTCTGGAACTGTTATCTAGAGTCCATTTCAATCTACCTGATCGTACTTTAAGAAGCTATAAGTCTTAATTAACTAACCAAACCAGTCGTGCGTATAGGGATAATGATTCAATGACTGCTATGGCTTCTAGAGTTCCTCAAAAATTTAACTGTTTTGATTGGGACTATTATTTTTATTATTATTTATTTATTATTTATTGGCACAACCACCTCAAGGGGTCTAAAGACCTGTGCCGCAATAATCATGTTTCTGTTCAGCTTTTCTAGTCCTATAAGTTATTTCTATAAATGAAAAGTGTCAAGTCCTCTTGTTGGCAAAAAACAATCCCCAATGTTTCAAATATATAAATATACAAATAGTTGTATTACCTTAAGAGTTGTGCTGCAATTCAAATATCTCAACTCAACGGTCGTTTATTTCTCAATTCTTCGTCATGAAAATCAACCGCGTAACACTGAAATATAGAATATTTTACTATTACAATAACTTTTCATACAAAAATGAATAATTTATGTCCAATAACACTTAAAAGAATTAAACATTGTACGTTCTTCCCACGCGCACCGCCTTGTGTTGCTTCGGCTGCTAGCTGGTTGGAGTTGTAGAATCATTTGAACCCATCCTTCGAAGTGCAGCTGGATCGCGCTTGGAACGCGATCAGCACAGCCAATCCAAACCATTACCCAGGGGCACTCTGTTTGACCAGGAATACCACCCAGCAGGATCCCCAGGCATCATCATCTGGTGTGAAATCGTGCACTTAAAGGTGCGAATAATGCGCAATACGCGAATGCACTCAACGATGGCTCATGGGAGAACAGTATGGCTCACAACAGTGATTCATTTCATGTTGACCATAAATTAAGCTATAAACTATTCTAGTATCGTTGAAGTTGAAAAGATCCGATTATTTACATAGCCTGGTGTGCATGAAGTGAAGTAAGTGACACGAAAGAAATCAAAACGCCAGTTAAAGTGTATGTATGTTTAAAAAAATGGCATCAACCCGACAAGTGGATCGTAATACTCGCCACGGAAGGGAAAGTGAACCGTCTTGCGAGGCATCTCTAATTACTCTTTCCAGTGGAGTAATCGGGTTGAAGTTAATTGAAACAAAAAGGATTCTCTGTATATGTCCTTTTTGAGCTCTTAAATACGCTTACAATTATTTCATGAGAGATTGGAACAAATATTAGTATTAATTATCAATAAACCATTTAATTATTTAGTTTTTTTTTCATAACTTCAGAAGAATTGAATTAAATGCTTTGTGTGCATATTGTTACTTTATATACTGGCAACACAATAAGTGATCATCGGTTTTTTCAGTTCGAAACTACTATTCAGGATGAAGCAGTGCAGTGCAAATTGCAATGATTTAGAAACGTTAAGTGAGATTACACCTTATTTATATTTGCAGTTGACCACTCCTAGGAAAATTCTGCACCTAGGTTGACTTGTCAGGAACCGAACATTTCCAACAGCATTGGCAACCTGCTATCTGTTTCACGCTTAAGCGTTTCCTTAATCGATGTATTTTTTGTTTTGTTCCTGTACTGCTTCTTCCGTGTTTAAAGCGATGTACGATCGAGAAACAAAAAAATGATGCTCGGTTTTTAGGTACGGCTCGACCCATTGCTGCATGCCCTTACTTATATCAAATGTTGCATGTATTGCAATTCCCCTCTTATGGGAGGGGGGGGTTCAATTCAACATTTAACAAGCACACCGCGTGGTCACACCTCGTTTCTTCACCATATTCTTGTTTTTTTGAATGGTTACTGGCGGGACTTTGAGAGGGGGATAGTGCTCCATCGAAGGCTGCTGGTTTGTTTTATGAACAATTTTTGTTGCAATTGCCCTAGCTCACTCCCAAGGCAGATTTATTTATTTATCTGATTGGTTCGGTAAGCAAAAGCATCACGTTAATTACCAACAAGCGCAATGATGTTATCCGTCAGGCTTCTGGGTTTTGCTGGAGCTTTCTCGTAGGTGCGGTGTACCCCCACGACCAGAGCGTGATGGAATACCTACAGCAGCCGGCTTGTTTAGGGGTGTGCCGAGCCGAGCCGAGGGCTAGCAACAGAGTATCTATAGGATAGGCTCACTTCTTCTTCCAACTCTAATGCAGGGCACTCTGTTTTCCAATTAAAGTCTAATATCATTTCGTTTTTTTTTGTTATTCCATTTCCACCATCCACCCAACCAACCGTAAAACCTTTTTGCGCTCATGAAAAGGAAAAGCTTTCGCACAGTTTACTTTGATGTTAGTCTGACAGTTTTCAGCCAGTTTTGTAAACAAACAAAGGTTACTGCTTGAAAAGAAGGTGGAAAAAATAAAAAAATCAACAGCTACTTGTCACGCAGGACGGAACAAACATGATCCCGAGCGACAAATAACACTCTTAAACCTTCCGGTCGTTGCCGGTTTCGTCGTCCCACGGCACTGCAGCAGCTTATCTTGGCGAAAAGCAATTCACTAACCTCTCGCTATGTCATAGCGCTGTTTGCACAAAACCACGGAGCGATGTAACGGCATTATCCAATACTTACTCCACGTGGCCCACTGAGGCAACTCGCTCGCACTGAGGCTAATCTGGGCAATTTGTTTTTGTTTCTTTTGTTCAATTGCCCTCTTCTTGAAGATGCTGGTACCGCCAACACACGGTTGCCGATTCCTTGTGGTTATTGTGGCTGCCTTATGCAGTGCTTCCTGGTGCTTGTTCAGATTTTCAGCAAACGTAAAGCAAACTTAACCCATTTCTACTCGCTACTATTTCCGTTTTGTCGCGTATCTCGATGCATCTTTCAGTTGATTTATTGGGCTAAGGGTTATTAGTGTGGTTTGACCCAGTTCTAGCAGGATGAATGCTGGGTGGTTATCCTCAACTACCGGCAAGCTTCAAGCGCTAATTGCCTGACCCCAAGGTTCGATTTCTGCCAGCGGAAAGATCTTTACGGGTAGTGCCCATTGTATTATACGATACGATGGGTCGTACGGAGAAGCCACCAATCTCTTCTTCCATTATCGTCCGCACAGATTTGTAACAAAACTATCGCGTTACCTTACCTTTCTAGCGAATGAATCGAGTAAGGTGTGTACTACGCGTTTGCATGCGTAGAAACAGCGTTTAGTTATTTCCCACCCCAATCCACACTCTACTATCACTCCACGGTTAACCGAACCGTGGCTATCACACACTGCAACTAAAACAACAGACTTCTGGGCCTTTTTTATCACACCTGCCGTCCCTTCTTGGGGATCTTGAGCGATCTCCCTATCTTGGGTGTCTGTAGTTATATAGTAAGATTTATATCCCTTAGCTGGAAGGCTTTCCGTGCAGAAAATCACAGCACCACGCAGCCACATGAAGATGATAAAATCAGAAGCCATCAATTGCAGCACCGCACACGATGCCCGAAGCAAACGCATTCACACAGTCGTTGTGAAATGCGCAAAAGCCTTTAACTCCTTAACAAAATCCTATCGATAAATTATCTTTCGCCTGTAGCTGCTTGGGCAAGAAAATGGTGATTTGCACCACACGATGGCAACGTCAACCGATGTGGACTTACAATGTTTTGTTTTTATAGTGTGGTAAACATATGCACTACCAGAAGCGCTACACACCATTTCCATACACAGTCAGTAGTGTTGACAAGCAAATGTGGGTGAATTTTATTGCATCCATGGACAGTGTACAGGATCAGGAATTGGAATAATCGCGGTTAATGATCGTGATAAATAGATCATCTTTAAATTGTTTCCTCCATTCATGATCTCTTTTAAGATATGTATTGTCCTAATCAAATTAGACACTGAAAACGATTCGTAATGACTATTGTCTTTCCTACATACCATGCAAATGGTACATTTTTAACTTACTCGGTGCAAAATTTGGGCCGCATACGAAATAACAAAACGAGCTGAATGTGTTATGGACACAAATCACCACCCTGACATAGAAAAGTATGTTACTGGAGCTAATCGTGGGTTGACGAGTTGTCGGCTGCTTGTCACACGCCATTCTTCAGGCAACCAGGGCCGAGGTGCCGTTCTTTACCAGCCAGAGCTGGAGAAGAAAAAGAAATGTCATCGAAACGGATAGACGCCAACGTTCTCGTACACCCTGGTGTCTCTGTGTGCCGTCTCTAACCCATCATCATCGCGTATTTCGCAAAGAACCCGCCACATCCCTCTGACATCCTACGCAGTTTCTATTCCGGGGAAAGATTATTTTGCTGCCCACCATCTCAAAAGCACCATGAAGGTATTGTTTCGTTTCCAGGAAACGATTCTCATCGGGAAAGTTTTGCACCATTCCCTACTCATTTTCCCATTCGCACCTTCTCGTGTATAAGATATGCAGAAGGGCGTGAAGGGGCATATAAAACCCTAATGCCGATTGCCTCCCAACACCCACCGATGTGTCTATTATTTTAACAACTTATTTTCCGCCCGATTTCCTCGGTTTGAAGGTGTGCTGGTACTGAACCCAATTTCTTGCACACACCATCCGGAAGACGTTTTGTTTGTACACGCCCAAGCAAACTTCGCCTTAAACTTTCAAAATACAGCTCTATTGTCCCCGTGCAGTTTTCGGTTGTGTTTTCACGCGTTCTCACTTTCCGCACACAAGAAATATGCGAAGACTGCGATCAAAATTAATCGATACGATTAATGTTTCGGGACAACAACAACAGCAGCAAATGATCCACACGGTCGCACACCAGGGGCAATCAAACATCCAATTAACACGTAGTGAAACAAATCGTTCATTTATTTCATATTTACACGTTAGCACGTTGCGATCATAATTCGGCTGGTGGCGGCTACGTTGTGAAAACGAATACGGATTAGTCTAGTAGCCCAGGTGCGTTTCTCGGGCTTGTAGTACAAATACTTTATACGGTGGCTTCAAGCCGGCGGAGCGTTAAACTTCCGTGCCTATCGAAAAGTCAGTGTCGATTCTGTCCCTGTTGACATGGAACCAAAGAACATAGTTGCTAAAATATACCACTGTTTGTTCTGAATTATACACAATAACAGAGGATTCGGTCTAGTGGGGTAAAAAATTTAATGTCGTTTTTCTGTGTACATTCTATCATTTCAGTTACGGTTGCTCCGCCACCACAGCGGCCCTGGATCCCACTAGCCAGACCCAATCGCAACCGTGGTGCATGTAAGTAATATTATTAGTAATTTTGTGAACATCATGTAAATAACGCCCGTTGCTCCATTATCCCAGGTATATTTACGGTCATGTGCTACAACGTGCTGTGCGATAAGTACGCGACGAGACAGATGTACGGCTACTGTCCCAGCTGGGCATTAAGCTGGGAATACAGGAAAAAGGTAATGTGAACGAGGTGACATAATAGCGGCGGCAACCGCTTAGAGGCTGCATTGTTAATTTAACTTTGCCTGACCTTTCGGTTGGGGGTGTACGTACCCGATTTTAGGCTATTCTTGACGAAATCCGACATTACGCGGCGGACATCATCAGTCTGCAAGAGGTGGAAACCGACCAATTCTTTAACTTCTTTAAGCCGGAGCTTAAGAACGATGGCTATGAAGGCATCTTTTCACCCAAATCGCGAGCTAAAACGATGTCGGAAGCGGACCGAAAGTACGTCGATGGTTGCGCAATCTTTTTCCGTTCTGCAAAGTATGTACAAAACTGAAAACAAAAAATCGGAACCGTTTTTCACTGGTTCCAGGTTCAACAATAGTATTAATGTTTTGTTATGTTTTGCAGGTTTACGCTAATTAAGGAGCATCTGGTCGAATTCAATCAGTTGGCGATGGCTAACGCCGAAGGTTCGGACAACATGCTCAATCGCGTGATGCCGAAGGACAACATCGGACTAGCGGCACTGTTAAAGGTGAAGGAGAGTGCATGGGAGAGTGTTTCCCCAGAAGCGGCCCAGATCTCGCAGCCGATCCTGGTGTGCACGGCGCACATCCACTGGGATCCGGAGTTCTGCGACGTGAAGCTCATCCAAACGATGATGCTGAGCAACGAGCTCAAGACAATATTGGACGACGCAGGGCTGAGCTTCCGGCCAGGACACAAGGTCGATGTAAATAACGTGCAACTGGTGCTGTGTGGTGACTTTAACTCGCTTCCAGACTCTGGTGTGATTGAATTTCTAAGTGCCGGGCGTGTATCAATGGACCATCAAGATTTCAAGGAGCTGGGCTACAAATCCTGCCTGCAGCGTATATCAAATTGTGATACACCAAATGAATTTACTCATTCCTTTAAACTAGCGTCAGCGTACAGTGAAGATATAATGCCATATACAAATTATACATTCGAATTTAAAGGTATTATCGATTACATATTCTACTCGAAGCAGGGCATGGTGCCGCTCGGGCTGCTCGGTCCAATCTCGTCCGACTGGTTGCGGGAGAACAAGGTGGTCGGTTGCCCCCATCCGCACATACCGTCCGATCACTTCCCGCTGCTAGTCGAGCTCGAGCTAATCCATATGCCAACGACGGGCGCCCAACCGAATGGGCTGATCGGTCGAAGGTAGCAATAAACAGCTGCTAGCAATGTAATAGCCAGTAGGCAGAATGACACCGTGCAAAACTGACTGCATAATATGACCTCCGCCGCGAACATACCACCACCACCACCCCCAAATTCAATCACAAGCCGAAAAAAACATCTTGGTACTCTCTTGTACGTAACCATCGTCATTGTAAGCAGGCGGACATTTAAACAGCACAGCACCACGCCAGACTAAGCATATAATAAATGGCACATTACTAGAACATCATCATCACCCTGGAAGTGCTATGGAATGGGAAATTGCTCTTGTCAGTAGCAGCAGATGCCAAGATCAGGACAGTGTTTCCTACATCGAAATCATTGTTGTATACATCGGAGAAATGCGGAGACATTGATCATCACCTTGTAATGTCCAGTGTAACGCGTTGTCTTAAGATCGGCGAGCAAGCAATTGCCGAGGCCATTAAGAAGAATGACATTAAATAATTGTATAATAAGCAGACACTCATACATGCACACGCACATACACGGATATCAGATTGAGTAATGATTCGTTTGCAGATACAGCGACTTTGATCGAAAAAATGACAAACAACGGTCGTGTAGATGAGAACAAACGAAATCGCAAATTTCACGTAATACAACACCGCAATAACAGAACAGTACAGATTAACGGAAGCATGAAAGTAAAGAGATAAAATTACATGCAATGGACAACCTAGTTCAAGTAAAAGAGGACACAATATTATGAAACCAAAATGCAAGGAACAACTCATACAGCAGAAAACAGCATCTACAACAAAACTATGCTGCTAAAACCTTACCTACAAGAACAAAACAAAAAACGCATTAGCATATGAGTGACTTAAATCATGGAAAACGTTTGTACACATAGCATAGCTACCGGATCGTCCACAAGAAGGTCCTGTGTGGGCCTGTGAAAAAGTGCGTTCATGGTGTAAGATAGTGAAAACAATGAAAAATCAAAGTCCTATTGTACAGATTGACGTAATTAAGAAAATGAGTAAATGGGAAACACTTTCACGAAACGGTTCGAATCTCAGCTTTAAACGAAATGAAGCGCACCGCGTCATGGCATGTCTATGGGATAGCAGCATTTTCGGACGGTTTTACGTCACGGATTTGGCGTTGTCTCTTCCTTTCCCGTTTGTTTTGTTTTTTTTTTTCATCCTTCAACTATTTGTTAGCTTTCGCTAAACAAGTTGATGATCTTTAGTTGCTCTGTTTCATTTTTATATTCCATTTCCCATCCGTAAGTGTGTATATGTTTGATAATTTTACAATATTTTCCCCGCCCTCCTTTAGTCAATTTTACCGCTTAAAGCCGAGACAAGAACCAAAAGGATCTTCTGTATTGTACAACTAAACATGGACAAAATGTAAACGAGAGAACATTTTTGTTTGATTGCTTTTCAAAGCTTTGCTTTTCGGTAGTTATTCGTTGAAGGATTATTTTTTATTTGGTTAGCCAAGATTGTAAGTTCTAATTGGGAAAAAGCTTTATCTTTTGTTTATTTTAAGTTACTACAACACTCACAACAAACGCCAACCCGAACCGCAGATAGGTTTCGAAATGAATCATAATGCATTTTTCGTTACACTTTTTCATTTGGGGATTTTGTATCATGTTAATTGTATTTTACACGAACAAAGAGATTGTGCTACTACTATTGTGGTTTTTCCTGTGTCTTGAATTTGTGTGTTTAAGTAGTTCAAGGCAATAAATATTCCGTTTTTGAACACACATGAAAAATTATCAAAAAAAGAAAATAAACGTTTAGGAACTTGTGCGTCGTTAGCAAAGTTTGTGGCTCTGCTGATGATGAGCAGTGAGGCATAGAACGTTAAAACCGAAAACAAACCATGCGACCATATGTAAATGGGAAGAACACAAACAGACAAACGACCACCCAGAAGGAAAGTTTGTTGTTACGGATACTACATAGAAAGCGAAACTTTGGAGGCAATAGAAACCATAGGAAGGTATATCCGTATCTTTTTAAGGCTGGATTATAGAAGTAATAAAACTAACAGAAATTAAAAAAAAAAACAGAGTTTAGCAAATGTGCAAATCTTTGAAGAGGCCAGATAAACATCATGCACACGGAATACAAAATGTGTGCTCACCCAGAAGCAAGATTTCTGTCGAAAAACAAACGTTTCAAATTTGTGTATGAAACAGTCAATCAACGATAATTAATCTGATTGATGGAGAATTTTAACAACACTGTAAAACACGCATCACGATTTAAATTTGCCAACAAAACGCGATGTGCGTCGTCGTTAACCGGATATAATTTGTGTATGTATCGACGAATAGTGTCATGAACAACGCCACATGACAACAATAAGAGTACAAAACAAAAGCAGTTGGGAAAAAAGGAATGGTAATTCGTGTGTGACAGTGGAAGGGTCCACGAAAATCGATACACTCAAAACAAAATGTATAGGTATAGTAAACTCCCTTTCTTCGTCAGACGAAAAAAAAACATCCACAGTCACTAAATCTACACACATTTCGGCATAAACAGCTCTTGTCTATTTACCTGACGCATCTTAAGAAACGATATGCGTAACAGTGATGGTGATCGTTGCGAAGAATTGCTCGTCGAACTCATTAGCAGCTACTTGAACCTCGAAACGGCAACTAGCGATCGTTGGTTAAATACCCGTTACAGTAACACATTCAAAGAGGCGATCAGTTAAGTTGCTCAACCTAAATGTAGCAGGAGTGCACAGTGGTCAAAATTCCTATAAGCGTCAATACATCATATCTGAGCATATGTTGATCAGAAGAAATGGATAGTGCGCCTGTTTAGAATTTCTGGCAACTACGAGTGCGAAAGGAAGTTTCTATCGTACCTGTATATATATTCGTATCTGTACAGGATAACCAAAAGCATAATAGACCGAACATCGCAAGCCGAATCGGATCATTGAGATCATTGACAACCAATCATTGAGCAAACTGATAAAATTGTCGTGCTGATAAACGTACTTCTAGAAAGATGATCACTCATTGAGCCGGATTTTAGAATACGATTATTGATACATCCAAACACACTGACTGGGTCAAAGTCACACGCGACTGTCTAGGAGGATATTTTGTACGACCATTTCGATTGGCCTACGACTGCTGCTGTATGGCGCTATTGCATATGACATACTACACGCAATTCGCCGTTGTGGAACTCGAAAGATCATTCTTATCATTCATTCGATTAAAAAAAGAGGTACGATGCAAAAGCACAGCGAGGGGGCATCTCAAATTGTGGACAACTAGTTTGATCCCCCGTAGGGACAAACGAAACATAAGCGCACACCTTCATACGATCGCAACACAATGGGATTTGTGTGCGGTTTTATTCAGCAAACAGTGCAATCCTATGTATAGATTATGCACACAGAACCGTGACAGACGAACGAAGAGTAACAATCGGCATAATGGAAAAGATTTTGCATTAGTAACACATTACACACATCATACAATCATTTTCTTTTTCCTGTCGCTCATCAAAAACAGAACAATTTATACTGAATTAGGGTGTAAATGTAATATGCTTCTAATAAGGTAGGACCTTCCAAATTTGAATAGGTTTTGAGTTCTTCTATTCTCAAGAAGTGTATCCTTTTCTGTTCTCAAAAGGTCAAAACGCAATACCTTTCCCGCAAAATAATGATTTATGTTTTAACTCATTTTAAATAGATCACACATCTCATACGCACGTCCGTCGGATGCAGAAGCACTCGGACGCAACAAAGGCCGATGAATGCACTATATGCGATTCGCAATGACCATTGCATTAAGATAAATTTACAGTGTAATTGCCGCGTGTAATCAGGAACATCTGGCAAAAAACACACAAGGACAAATGGCGGAGTTAATAACATAAAAAGCAAAGGAGGGTGAAAGTGGACGCACGACCCAAACGAAATCATAAACTCCCCGGGAGGAATGAAACGACAAAGGAAGAATAATAAATGAATAAATGAAAAAATACGTATTGTGCCGTTGTTCATTTTACGAGGTTATTTTTTATATTTTCCTTCTATTTACAAACTACCTCCTATTGCAAACGTTCGACCATACCAAGCGGGGAACTAAATGTACTTGAAGATGACATCTTTTTTATCCTCAGTGGTCTGCAGCTCGAGCGAAACTGGGCATTGTAACCAGTATGCCAGCAGCTCCTCGCAGTATCCGATTAGAAAGTACATTTTTCTGGCCGGAATCGATCGGCTGATTATGGCTGCTATGCGAACGTGATTATGTTGCCGTTTGATGATCACTTCCGATAATACCATACCGTGCCAAGTACCGGCCATGAACCGGCGAATGAAATCGTCTTCCAGCATGGTTTGCGACGGACGTAGCTCACCCTCAAGATTTGCTGCAAGGTTATATAACAACCATTAACGGAATGACAATGATTGGTGAAAACATAACCATTCCCATCGTGCCTTACACGTATTCCAGGAGTTCCATGCTTTCCGATGCGCTATTTGGTGAGGTGGGTTTGCCATTTCATACGTAAGAGGACGGTCGCCTTTTGGTGAAATCTTGTAGCGGCCCGACTGTGATTTCGCTGCGAATGCCGTTGTATGTACGCATCGTTTGGTTAATACGAATCTGGAAACCTAAAATAAACGGTTGGTATGAGCCAAATTCATACAATTACGCAAAAATAAACGATTGTTTCCTACCGAATTCATGCTGGACAACATTGCTTAACGTTTTATGCGTGTTTTCCCCTTCGGTGCGACAGTGCGAGCATGGTTTGTTATGACATTTGCCACGCCTAAGGTATGTAGATACAAGCTGTACTTCTTCAAATGAATTTAATTTTGTTCAACAAACAAGCGCAAAATTTATTTTTCCGCATAAGTTTTCTTAAGAATTGGTAAAAAATGGTCATCATAATCACTCCTGCACCTGTGTGCATCACTTGAATTCACAGCAAATTGGCCAATGAAACATGCACCTTTTCGGTTCCTGCTTTTCCCAGTCGCCTTATCAACGATCTAGTACTGCACGTTATCTGAATCGGAAAAGTGTCAATATAGTGGGGAGGAAAATTTCGAATGCATGGAGAAGCAGAAGAGAAGAAAAAAAGTTGGACCGTGTGAGGGTTTTCCAACTTGCTCGTTTTCGTTCACCATTCTGCGGGGTCAGTGCAGAATGTAAAATTGCCTTCGCCAAAGTTGCCAACTTACTGTTTAATGTGTATCCGTGTGTATTATGTTGTTGTTTACGGGTTTCCTGTGGGTTTGCTAGCGAAATAATCAAACGAAAAGTGTGATGCCATCAATGGAAGCTGTATTATAAGAGCTGTTTTCCTTAAAAGCGTTACTCGTGAATAACAAAAGCCAGTGCCAATAAGCGTGGGAAAATGTGATTGTGAAATGCGTCTTGTTGAATGGAAGCAAATTTCTAATCGCTGGTAGAAGTTTAGAATAAAATAAGTAAATCCATTCGCCAGAGTAGGAAGCTGTGTAGGTCCTTCTTTACTTTAAAGAAAAAGGCACACCAGCAACGCCTATGACAGCTCGTGTTACGAAAAAAGGAGCATGGAAAATGAATTAATGTGCATCATGTAATCGGCGCCCTTGGTTTGCTGCGATGGATGTTGCCCGTGAAAGATAGAGACCGATGCATCCTCTCGGTAACGATTAGTGAACCAGTTTGGTGGCCTTGCCATCGCTTGTTTTTCAGTCCAGCTTCCATTTTTAAAAGGAATTGCACCTAATGCGAAAAAGCGTTAAAACGGATACGGGGAAAATGCCCAACATGGAGCAGGAAATTGGCAGCTGGGATTCGGTCCTGCTGGAGAATCTCTCCGAGGAGAGCTTCATTAATAACCTTCACCAGCGCTACAAACGGGATTTGATCTATGTAAGCAATGCACCCATTATATGGTCGGAACAGATCATGCCATTTAACCGTGTAATTCTTGTTGCAGACCTACATAGGAACGTTTCTGGTTGCCCTGAACCCATACAAACCACTGCAAATCTACAACCCGGATCAGGTTCGCAAGTACGCCACGAAAAGCCTTTTCCAGCTACCACCGCATATGTAAGTGCATTAATTATTCACCACAAACTTCCCTGGCAAGCTTAGCGCATAATATTTATGGTCTCTTGAAACAGATTTGCTTTGGCAAATTCGGCCCATCAGTTTCTGCTGAACTACAACGAAGATCAATGCATCATAATGGCGGGCGAATGTGGCTCGGGCAAAACTGAATCCTCGCACATGATAGTACACTTTCTGACCCAGCTTTC
Organism: Anopheles marshallii; assembly: GCF_943734725.1. Taxonomy (NCBI): domain Eukaryota; kingdom Metazoa; phylum Arthropoda; class Insecta; order Diptera; family Culicidae; genus Anopheles; species Anopheles marshallii. The sequence goes on along the minus strand of NC_071326.1, from coordinate 50,483,072 downwards.
CGAGATGCGACGCAGCCGTGCACCCATTTTTTCGCTACGGGGATCCAATCCAAATTCGAGACAATCGACACCGAAACATTCTACAATCAGTCGCGTTGGGTCATCGTTTGAAAGTGCCGCACCGTCCGGTGGCCGACTGGATAGCATCATGAAGTACAACTCATCGAGAGTATGTATCCGTGTGTACGACAAGTGTGCCAAAAATGGGTAAAAAATGGTATTTACCCCTAGCTTTTTTTTCTTTCACAGCAACAAAAATGCTCACATGAAAAAACGGTCGAGTTTGACCTTATTTCGCACCACAAAAGTACGGAAAACATTCCTGCGATGGCTAACTATGGCTTCATGCCCGTGGCCAGCATGCCAAAGTGTTTGAAGCACTCGAATCAATCTATAAGCCGTTCAACGGAGGGTAACGAATTTCCAACGAAATCGACGCTCAAATCGTCCAACGTAAGCTCGTGTCCCAAGCACAACTGCACCAGCAGTCACGCGGATTTGAACCGTATGTGCGGAGCATCACCATCGCCATCATTGCAAAAGCGCAGCAATCTGATGCGCTGCTGCCATCAGAACAGCAACAACAGTACACGATCGATTCATAAATCGTCTTCGTCGATCGCGCTTACGCACGATCACGGAACGACCTCACCGTCGACTTTTCATCGTCGTCAGATATTGAAATCCATCTCAAAGGAAGTGTACATACGCGACCTGGAGTTGCAAAAGATGCGTGAACGTGTAGCACAAGCGGAAATCTTCCTAGAAGCAATGGGCAACGCAGTCACGGTGAAGAATGCCAACTCGAGTCGCTTTGTAAGTTCCAAGGACGAAAACCGAAACGAAAACGAAACAAGGGATAATGAACGAAATGGTTAGATAATTGGCGTAACTTACTTTTAGGGCAAATTCTTCGACATTGAGTTCGATTACAAAGGTGATCCTGTGGGAGGACATTTGACAATATGTAAGTACATCAGATGTTGTCTTTGATAGCATTCGGAGATTTAACTCTATCTCTAACCTTCTGTCATGCTTGCGCTCATATAAGACATGTTGGAAAAGGTATTCTACAAGCAAAAATCCCATTCACTGTCCATACACTATACTTCCGCTATACTATTCTTTTGCAGTCTCGTGTCACTACACACGCTTCAGGCGAACGGAACTTCCACATTTTCTACCAATTGCTCTCCGGTGCCGACATTCAACTGCTCAGTAAGTACCTCAAGTGCTGCAAATGGAAGCAGGAGAGTTATGAATATCTTCGAACGCTATATTTCTCTAATAGAATCACTTAAGTTGCAACGAAACATCGATAAGTATGAATTGTTGAAAAACAGCTTCGCCAATGAGGACGATAGGACGAACTATACCTTCACTAAGGTGAGTGATGACGCTTCCAAACCTACCGTCAGTAGCTAGCTTTAATACGTTTTTCTCTTTTACACTTCCAAAGCGTTCACTTGAAATATTGGGTTTCGGACAAGAAGAGATCTTTTCAATATTCACCATTTTGGCCGTAGTTCTCAAGCTTGGCAACTTAACGTTCATTCCAACCACCAACATCGACGGCAGCGAAGGTTGTGAAATCTCCAACGAGTATGGTAAGTGGTTGGTTATCGAGGTATTTCGAGATAAAAAATGTGTTGCTACTATCTCATTATTTTCAGAATTGGACGAGATTGCGCAATTGCTTCAGTTGGATAATCAAATGCTTTTCAATTGCTTAACCCGGCTGGGTGATAACTGGGCACAGCTAGAACCGGATGGAACCGAAATTGATGCCAACTATGCATCGCGCATCAAGTTCACACTGTGTCGCACGCTTTATGGACGACTTTTCACGTGGATCGTAACACGGGTGAACGATGCTCTGAAACTCAAGACGGGTGGTACGGTCGGTAGTCGAGGGAAAACTATCGGTCTGTTGGATTTTTACGGTTTCGAAGCGCTTGAGAAGAACACTTTCGATCAGTTTGCTATCAACTACTGCAACGAAAGACTCCAACAGGTTTGTGTTTACGAAGAATCGTTTCTGAAGGGACGGCTATTAAGCGATGTTTACCATTTCCTTATGTTTCAGCATTTCATCAAGAGCGTATTGAAACACCAGCAGGATTTGTACGTCAATGAAGGGTTGGATTGGATACGGATCGACTACTTTGATAATGCACCGATCTGTGAACTGATCGATAAGCCTTGTTTCGGTATTCTGCACCTTCTCGATGAGCCACAGGTCGTCAATGATGGGCTTTTGCTCACACGGCTTCATCAGTGCTGTGCCGGCCACACCAACTTTCTAGCACGCGATGCATCACTGCCTTCCAATTGTTTCCAGTAAGTGAACTTTTGAAGGGAACACTGAGGGAATCCTTCCAGCAAAAGGCTTACATACCTAAATCTTATACTTTATCCGTTTTCGTTTCTGCAGAGTACGCCATTTTGAAGGTCCCGTCGTCTACACAACGAACGGGTTCACCGAGAAAAACCTTGACCTGTTGCCGCGGCACATCAGCAGCTGCCTGTTTCAGAGCGATCTGCTAATCGCATCCTGCCTCTTTCCGGAGGGTAACCCAAAGCGTCACTCGAATCGCAAACCATCGAGCTTAAGCAACAACCTACGAACCTCGCTTCAAACGCTGCTGAAGTTGCTTGAACAGCGTTCGAATCATTACATATTTTGCATCAAACCTAACGAGCTGAAACAGGCGAAAATGTTTGAGCTTGGGCTGGTGCAACACCAAGTACGATATCTTTGGTAAGTGGTTGTAACGTTCGATGCACCGAATGCGCATTCCCAAACTAAATTCCCATTTATTTTATTGTTTGCATTTTATTTATTTGCAATGCAGCCTAATGCCGTTGATAAATCTGTGGCGCAACGGACATTGTTTCAACATGGTGCACGCACGGTTCCTGGCACGGTATAAGCTACTATGTCAGTATACTTGGCCCCACTTCACTGGAACGATCGTAGACGGCGTGGCGCTGATCATACGCAGTGTACCGCTGCCAGGTGCCGAGTTTACTATTGGGCGTAAGAAGGTTTTCATCCGCAGTCCTCGTACCGTGTACGAGCTGGACGAGTTTCGCAAGGTACGGCTCAACGAATTGGCTGTGCTGATCCAGAAAACGTACCGTTGCTATACAAAACGGAAACTTTTCGTGACGCTTCGCCACAGTCAACTAATCATTGCAAGCTACTGGCGTACCTGGAGGGTGAGTATATAGGGGCTGTTCATTTGGAACGTATGCACGTCAATAATTTGCAATTGTATTTGCCTTTTAGGAGCGAGAGAAAATACGTCTGGTAGAGTTTCGGAAGCAGGCACTATGGGCGGTACAAGTGATTGGAAGGTTCTTTGTTCTGCTTAAAGTAAGTGCATACATTTTCCGGTGCTGTTTAATTGAGTATTTTAAGAAGCTTTTCGTCTTATTTTTTCAAAGACACGAGAATTCCTGCTAACACTGTTGCTACGTCTGCCACACGATAATATGAGTCCAATCTGTCACGAGTGGCCGTCTGCTCCAACCTTCCTAACGGAGACTTCCCAGTTGCTGCGCACCATCTTTCACCGTTGGCGATGTTACAAGTATCGGAAATCGTTCGATCAACCGGCTCGAAATCGTATGCGTGAAAAGGTTACCGCAAGTATCATATTCAAGGATCGCAAAGTGTCCTATCCACGTAGTGTAGCGCATCCATTCCATGGCGATTACATTCGACTGCGGCAGAACATTCAATGGAAACGGGTGAGCTGTGAGCACAACGATCAGTACGTCGTATTTGCGGACATCATCAATAAGATTGCACGAACCAGTGGCAAGGTGCGTGAACAATTGGCGAAGAAAACAAAATCCGTTTCTGAATGGTATATTTGTTTCCTATTCCACACATACAGTTCATTCCGATATTGTTGGTCATCTCAACGAACTCAATGTTGCTGCTGGATCAGAAAACGATGCAAATTAAGTACCGTATTCCGGCATCGGAAATATACCGCATGTCCCTCAGCCCGTACTTTGACGACATCGCCGTTATACACATTCGCGCAGTAAGTTTCATGATCGTCACGCAAAACAGTTTGCTTGATTACTTGCCAGGGATCCAATTCGAACGCTTAATTACGGCACATTTTCCACAACAAAAAAGACAGAACAAAAAAAACGAAACAGAACACCCCAATGCACCCTTTGATCGGTTTGATTGTTGGTTGTGAGTTGTGATTTTCAAGCCAAGCAAAGCGAGAGTTTAGCTCTCCGATGTTCATGTACATGTTTTTTTTTTTTATTTTGTTTGGCGTCCTTCCACATTCATGATCATCGTTATCACTTTTCTTTCCTTGCACCAAAACCATATGGCTCTCCTCTTCCCGTAGGATAACTATTGCTCGTCGAACATGTCCGATCGATCGGAATCACCCACCGGATGTTTGTTTCAGGTAAGTCAGCTAGCAGACACTCTGCCCGTGTTAGGATAGTTGCTGCCTGTAGTACCCTGAACATCTATACCGCGATTAGGTTGTTTCGTTAGAACACTAGTTAACGTGCTTCTACTGCCGACTCATTTTTGTGTGTGTTGTGTTATCAAATCCAGCGATTTTGCTTTGTTGTGTTTGTAAAAGAAAAACGTGTTAGAGTAGTATTGTTTGTAGTAGAAAAGCGAAATTAAAACTGTTGAAAGCCACTTCCACGGAACATTTCGACTCTAATAAGATGTGTGTTTCACACAATCCGCTCTTAATGGAAGATCAGATAATAAGTATGCTTGTGAAAGTTTTAGTCTGTTAATAGTTTCTCTTTGCCTTAGAAAGTGAACGCCATAATACACGTAATAGACAAGTACAACAAAAACTACAATAGAACAATATTCTACGAACAAATTATAACACACATTAAACAGCTAATTCAACATCTTTCTCTTTACACGGCAACAGTCGGAAATAGGTAAAAAGAAGGGCGACTTTGTGTTCCAAACTGCACACTCAATTGAGATAGTCACAAAACTGTTCCTGGTGATCCAGAATGCCACTGCCAAATCACCGGAAGTGACCATCAGTACCGAGTAAGTATTTTTCTGTGGTCACCCTTTCTTTAGTGTGATCATATGATGGCATTCGGTATCATTTTAGTTTCGAGGCCAATTTCGGTGGACAGACGGTCATATTCACCTTTAAGTGTGGTGGACTGGTAGACAATCCGTACAATCAGACGCGAGTAACGCGCAAGGGCAATCGGATGGAGGTGATCGTGTAACAAAACGCTTCCCCACCGGCACAGACGGCACTCATGGACTGTCGTGCCCGGCGACGTTCACTGCTGGTGGTCGACAGCTATACCGATGACGACGGCATGGAGTTTGGAGTCCGGGGTCTGGAGTTTGCGTAGAAACCGTTTATCTAACTAACAAAAAAAAGGAATCGTTTTGAGAGATGAGGACACACGCCAACAATACGCAATGGCGGAACGGAATTAATCATCAATTAGCAAAAATGTAAGAGACAACGGTTGTACTGATCCTGTCGATTGGTTAACCTTTGGAGCAATTTAAGCAAGCAATTCTTTACCTATTAGCACATTAAAATCTAGTCCTAAAACTATCAACAGAACTATTAGAAATTCCTAATAAGCGGTTCAGTAAGTCTTATACCTTTTCCCCATCCTGACGCGCGCTTCAACACTAGTTCGAACGCTTTGTTCCTACGGTACGATCAGCATATAGCATGTTTTTAAGACGAAAATCGTGAATTATTGCAAGAGAATTGTATTTTGTTAAACCCAAGATACGGGAACTGTTCCTTACATGTTTTTTTTTGTTTGCTCGGTACTGTTCATGATGGGCCACACGGGATAATGCAGGCTGAAGTAATGAATATTTGTGTGCATGTGTGTGTGCGTGTTTTATATAAACTTTCTAAGATAGAAGGCAAATGTATGAATGTAGCGCCTATCGGAGACCGTGTGGTTTAGTTCGTTGATCAAATTTACAAAACGTGAACCTACACTGAGGCTGTACTGCACGATTGTGCACCCAGGTGTCACTATGAGATGATTGTGCGTCGAGCAACGTGTTACACATTAGCCAGGCCGTGGACGATAGTTGATGTTAGTTTGAAATTTCCTCGTACGATTTTACCCGGAGCGGATATAGTGTAACGTGTTTTACCCTCGTAGGTACCAGTGAGTGTAAAATTTCTTAGCTGTCGCTGCATGAGAGCATCAATATACTAGTTTGCGATGGTGGTAACAAACATAAACCGAGTTTAGAATGTTTAGAACAATCGAATCATTAGACGTGTGCGCGTACCGGAACGTTCGGTTCAATTGTTTGCACCGTTGCACAATTCGACGTTTCACACTTCATCACCGAACCGAATTCAAATGTACGTAATTAGTCTCTGTCCCTGCCAATGGAGAATAGCTATGCGCTGGGTGAACATTTGACCCGTTTGCTTCGAACAAACGCAACCACCGTAAAAAATATAGCAATGAATGGAAAACGTTTGTCAAATTAACACAAAACACACACAAAGAGAGAAACAGTAGATAGTAGAATTTGTTATTGTAACCCTGAGACAACCACCCATTGTGCCCCTATGCGTCCTGGTGGCTCTGGTCGTCGTCGTCGTCGTAATCGTGATATGTTAGCAAATCCTACGTTTTTTTAAACCATACGGGACCCATAAGCTAGTTTTTATACACGCACAGCAGCAGCAATCCGCAATTGAGGCAGAAGGAGATCTATTTTGGTAATAGTTTTCCTGCGTCTAGAGCCTTACCTGTTAAATTAATTAGTCGTAATCGAAGTCGCGTTTTGTGTGTTTCTGATGTGTATTTATAGAGGGTGGGAAAGGTTAGTTCCACGTTTATATACCTTGTTCTGTATTCTGTTTTCAACCAAACTCTTGCGCTCTTAAGTTTTTTTTTAATCGATAGCGTCTAGATGGTATGTACAACAAACTACTACTGTGTTAGTAAGAAACGATGCCCCTGCAAACCCAAACTGTTAACCAGTGTAGCGATGAAGTCTTTTTCCTATATCGTTTTCATACGTCAAGAAAAAATAAAGTAAGCGCACCGTGCGTCATCTTGTTCAAAAAGGGGCGCCTCCTGTTGCGTCGTCCTTACAAATGCTAATGTCCTCCTCTATGGGTTGTGCGATATGATATGATATGAAAAAGGGATTGCACTGGAAGCAAATACCGTGTCAATACATAAAGAAACAATCACGCTTGGACGTTTTTATTCTAAACGCTAAACAACATTTAACCAAGGCATTAAACAAAAAAAACAAACAACAAACGTACCTTTCCACCGGCCGGGCCTGGTTTATGATCGACTAGGCAACATTGGTGGGATATTTTATAAAGCGGAACAGAATCGACGAATCGGGAGAAGTAAAAAAACACACACAAACTGTCATTCGCAATGCACTTGTCGATCAAAATGCACTTGACCTGTAATATCTTTCTAGTCTTAAATCATTGTTTAAACTTTGTATTGTTCACTTCGTTAGTCCTCCGCTCCTCCGATAGATCGAACCCGTCGTCCGTGTCTCGTCGGGAAGGAATGGTAGTCGGTTTGGATGGATTAAAAGCTTTTTATATGAAACACAATCTTTAACATAATAGTCAGTATAAAACAATTGTGCGCGGTGTGTGCTGTAGAAGAGATGTGTTCTTACAAAACCCACATTTTGTAAGCTAATCATAACCCAACATGGTGAAACTAGCACGTACGAGTGCGGATGTACTAATAGGCGATGTGGGTACAGTTTAGTTTTTTTTATGTATTACTCTAAACAATAGAAAAGGTGCGGGAAAGTGTGTTGTTAAAGCACGCGTCACACGGTCACCAAAACATAACCTAACTACAATTAATATTTATCATTAGGAAAATGAAAAATATCTCCCAATATAGCCAACTTGCATTAAATCTAAACGAAAAAAAACAACAACAACAGCAACCAAAACACAGAAGTTATGAAACTACTTATACAGACATTTAAATATTCGACTATACTAAACAAGCATAACAGTAAGTAGAACAAAAATACATTCCAAAACATAATGTTAGTGCCAAACATATAATTGAAAGCAAGTAGCCAATTCACCATAAACCTTACTATTAAAATGATTACGTCGATGCCAAAACGCGGAAGAAGGAAAACCCCTTGTCCTGTCTCCGTCAAATGCCGTTTTTCCGAGGCGAAGGAAACGTTGTGACGTTTGAAATGGAACACGTTACCCGCTTATAACCGCACGTGCCAAGGGGTGCGCAGGTCGGTACCATTGCATTGTGAAATGGCTGCACTATTATATGAAGAAGGAGAATTTGGATGAAACAAATCAATGACGCTTACTAATACTTATAAATATATACATACATATAGATATATACATACATAAATGGAATAGAAATACTTATGAACTATATTGTAACAGATGATTAAAAACGTAAACAAAATGATATTATAATATAACATGCAGGTAGCAAAGGAAGGAAAAAAAACGTACACTACAACCTTAGCAAACAAAACAAAAACTACGACAAGACAAACGGCACCTTGTCAAACAGTGGAATAGTGGAATGTCCGTCGGTGGTTCTGCGGGAGATGCTCAGTAACACGCTGGCGTAGCGTGCGACATTACTTCACCGCAAAAATCACACGGATATAAGCCGGTGGAAATGAAAGGGAGAAACGTTTTCTAAACATATATTTTCCAAATGGGGAGACGTTAATCAGTCGCACCTTTTGTGTCAAACTGCGTTTTAATACGATAACAGCAAGGGCAGCAAAAGAAGGGATTAAGTTTGGTTTTTACGTTAAGCAACGGGGTCAGATTCTACATTACGGATGTGTATGAACACAATTCTGAAACCGAAATGTCTACGTGCATTTTTTAACGAATTGAACTTAATTCCATTTTTCGCACAGTATAAAGGTTGATTTTGTTGAAAAAAAATAGTAAATTGCATTATACGTTTAATACAAGCAAGAGCTGGTATGGCAAGTAATAGACAAATTGAATAGTTTAGTAAATTAGCATGGAAAGCGTAATAGTAACAATATTTAGATGAAGGTACAGCTGACTGGCGGAATGCGCAACAGACCAGAACAAACATGGAGGACGCGTGGACGACGGAGCAAGAAAAGTCAATGCACAAACAGTGCCGAACGATTGCAAACGGAACAAGAACAACACAAAAAAAGGAATTATACGGGAGATAGAGTTAACATTAGAGATTTTATGAAAATTTTCTTCGAAAGAAGGAAACTTGTAGCAACTGATAGCGTGTGTGTGTGTGTAACGTGTACAATGGAATGGGAAACGGAACCGACAGTAAACTAATCGCAAACGTGTAGAAACCCTTATCAGCACAACAACAGTTGTGGGTGGGCATGGCAAACACCTAGATTATGTAGCATAAATTCCCCCATAGTCACTTTTCCTTGAACTTCTTCCAATACTCCTAGAGCGCGGATAAGGTGATATGCAACAGCGAGACACGAAAGTTCCAGAACCAGAAGGCTTCGATGCATCTTCTTACGTTGTGGCTAGATCCAAGTGTAATCGGGCTCTTCTCGTTAGACTTTGCCCGTCAGGGAGACACGTCATATTGAAACAAAACTCTCTACTATGATTTTCCATTTCCAAGAAAATTTGAATATCAAACATCTTGGAACATCATCGCTGGCAAGCATTTTTTTCTTTCTTTTTTGTACCAAATGTAACTTGTCGAAATTGGATAAAAAATCGGAAGCTTGTTGCAATTGTGTGCGATGTTTTTTAGACCCAACGAAATTTAACAACTAACCCGAAAGCCTGCCGATATGACCGGATATCGGAAAAGGCCTTTTAAAGCCAAAAGCTAGAACATTTAAAGTAATAAAGCTCACGGCACAGCTCCAGACACTAAGAAAGGGCTACAGTGGCATAAAATATATGTATTAAGTGCTGCAGAGCGGGCGGTGTGCGGAAGCGAAGCAAAATGGAAAACCATCGGAACTCTAGTTACGAGCATCAGTTACCGAATATATAGTTGCGAATATAATTACAATTACTGTCTCACTCCATTGTTAGAGCAATATTTTTAATTATACATACATATCTCATCATTAACGTAGCAAACGTTGCATGCAGGTGTGGGCAAGACGAAGATTGCGCTGAAGAGAATTTAAACGCAAAAAAAAAACGCGTCGGCATAAATGGATTAAACGTAAAGTCATTTTTAAAGCTGCAGCAAGAAAGATGCATGGTGAGCGTAAAAAAGAGAGCGTGCAACACAACTGCAAAAACAACAACAACAACAAACATGGAACAAAATACAAAATCATTTAGTATCTTACCTATACCGGTGGTGTCGTACTGTTTTCGGGACATTGTTCTGGTAGTTCTGGTTGCTTTTGAAAGAAACAAAACACAAGCTTATGTGGTAGTGTTTTAAAATTGTTTGCTATTACTCACGCACTTACCGCGAACATTGCTTAGTGTGAAATTCTGCGCTGTTGAGCGTCATCGTCCGAACGCTGTTCTTGTGGGCGCTCTCAACTACTGCGATAGCTCACCGAAGTGAGCGGAATCTTATTTTTCCAGGCGCTTGTCAGGTGCTTCAATCACGAAGATATTCATTTCTTTTCCCTCATTGAAGTCCCCGCCGAGTGAGGCAAAGCCCTCCACAAAGGCCAATGTTAATCCTTTCAGATACCAAAAGAATTTGTTTGTTTGATAGTGGTACGCGGTGAGCATACCCTTAGACCTACCTCAAAACAGTCCGATCGCGAATCTAGTGAAGTAGCGCTGAACTTTTTCTATTCTAGTGTTCCAAAGCACTGCATGAAGCCCAAACTACACTAGCATATTCCAAAGAGAATTGCATCAAACTACAATGTAGAGTAGTAAGTAGTAGTACCGTATCGTTGTAAACGGAACAAATCCTACGAATCAGGCCAAACGTCTTCAAGTCCCAGACGCCCAGGAGACTAAACGACATTTGGTGGTCCAAAATAAGCCCCCATTCTCGCACAAGAGCACGCTGTGAACGTGTTCAAGCATACATGGAAGTGAACAATATCACAGGATCTGCAGTAGGACATTACAGAGCACTTGTCAGAACGGAGGGTTAGACAATTTTCGCCGCACCGAAAGGAAAAGGAATGTAGGATGGATTGAAGGAGATGGCACTAGGAAAGAAAAGAGACTGGAAGACATATTTTTAGGTCATCTGCGTACAGCAAATGGCCCATTTAAAATAAGATACTGCAACAAGGTAACTGGATATGATTCAATTCAACACTCAGTCCACCTGTAAACGGGGTACACTCGCGTCACACTTTCCGGTGTGTAGGTCAGTTACACTGACATCGTACGATCGGACCAAAGAACTTCGATCGTTCGGGGGCTTCGTCTGTACCCTCGACTGTTGGAGACATTGAGGCCTTAGCTTGGGTAGAGGGACATTCAAAGCTCTTGAAAGAAGAACACGAGGGTTGTAGTCGTATGAACTCTAAACCTGTCAGTCCAACTTCATCTCCGACTCTGACTTTTCCAAGCTTTAGTTGGTTTTATTCATATCAAGACGGCTTCTTTTCATTGTTACATTAATATGTTATGCTTCATCTGCTTAAATTGATGAAGGTTTGTTGTTTGTTGGTTTGTTGGCGAGTCCAGATTGGAAACCAAACACTCCGATCACCCTTCTTGAAGATGGGGATAAGCAGAGCTGACTTCCAGATTACAGGGTATGTACAAGTGGACAGGGAGAGCTTGAAACAAAATACAGGGGGGCAAGGACAATACTGCATCTTATTAGCACCGAAACTGGAAAGACATCAGGACCAGGCGAAAAACAAAAGGTATGGCCAGCCAGTGTCCACTCCACCTCATAACCATTGATGGAAATAGACCTAATGTCAATCACGTTCTAAGGAGTACAAGTGAGTCAGACTTGGCGAATAGCAGTACTTTTTCACCAATAAACTTTGGTTGAGGTTAGGCAACTTTCTACTATCTTATCTCTTCATCCGATCTACCTACCCCTCCTCCACCTTACTGGCATAACAACGTTTTGGTGATTTTTTTTTTTGCAGAAATCGTAAAAAAAATGTTAATCATCACGTTACAATCACTCAAAAATAATTTTGTTGTGATCCCGTCCGAAATCGTGCTGTTCTGATACATGGACCGGTGTAGGTTTTTTAACACAATAAACTTGCTTAAAATATATTCTTATTGTACTTAAGCACGTTTTGAATTTTCGGTTAGTTTTTTTTTTAAGTTTACGAGGATTCCCCACATTCGTCAAAAATCCTGGGGTAGACAGGTTGTGAAATGAATCAAACGGCACATCACTACTCGGAAGGTCCTATCGCGTCCATTACTTCGTTTGTCATCGTTATTTACTATCCAAATAATCTCTATATCAAACATCAGTATATGCGAATATGTCTGTGCTCTATGTTTCTGCAGTGATTCTTTATATTTTCCATCTTTTCATTCTCTTCTCTATATATTTCCATTTTTTCACATGTTTGAGTTTCATTTAATCGGTTGCCATCAACCGACGATTAGTCATACTTTATGTACCCAATCTGCTGCATGATGATTCAATAACTCTAAACATAGCTATTGCTATTTTTCATAAGGTCTAAGCTATTAAGATAATAATCCGAAGGATGTTCTTGTTTTTTTTTACTATTGTTATTTTGCAACTGATGCATGTTGGCTTGAATCTTTTGACTGAGATCACAAATTGGAACCAACTGCCTCGGTTAGTGTACTGTTTTAACCACATTCTCACCGTAAAGAATAACTTCATTTATAGTTATTCGTCGTTTTTACTTCTACTCGAATAACGTGTACGTAACGTATACGTAATAACGTAACAGCACCGAATCGTCTGGTTGTTGAGAATGTGATCAACCATAATGAGAAGATGTTTCTTATTGAACTTCCACAACTTGGCTCATTTTAAAGTTTAGTCTTACGTTTTTTAGTACGGAAAGTTTAATGCAACGGGTAAGTTTCCCACGTTTTTCACCCTTATTCTACTAGGATGAAAAATATCCCTCATACTATACTACTAAAACGGGGGATGATCTCGCGTTTGTTTGTTATATAGGCACGTATAGTTTAACAGAGTTCCCATAACAGGGGGACAGAGAACAGTAAAGAGTCGGTGCGGAATATATATATGTGAACGCCGCTATGCTTCTACATATTTCCCCGTTGTTGGCATTCGGCATTATGGAATTGCTTGCTGCTTATTGTCGGTGCAAAATTGCAACAATAAGACAACGAATGGCCGAGCACAGTGGTATGATAACAAATTGAGAGCGATTAACGCTCGTACCGCTACCACTTCTTGCTTTTTTTATCAGCTACCGTAGATGTGCACTCATCCTACTACACCTAAAATAATTATAATGCTGTCTGTTTACTGAACAAAGTGTTACAACTAAGGAAACAAAAGTAAAAAGCACAAAGAAATGAAGAAAACATACAATGACATATAGTTACTCATAACAGACTAATGTGAACAACAACTGCAACAAATAGAGCCTTCAATAGATCGTCGCTTAAGGGCGGCCAGGTGGCATGATGGTAACGACGCCATCGCGCCACACGAACGGATCGGGCCAAACTCCCATCCGGACCAATGCTCTGTAGCAAGGACTTTGACTATGCGGCTATGTAGTAAAATAAGTCGATACGGCTAGAAGACCGTCAAACAAAAAAAAAACGATCGTCGCTCGCACAAAAAAAAAATGGCTCTTGTTGAGCAGTCAACTAAAAGAACTTTAAAATAAACTGATCTGCTCTACTCCTGGCAATGTAAAGAATAAACTTTGCAAAATGTCGGTATACGTGCGTGTGTGTGCCCTTCGTTCCTTTCCACTTTCTATGGAACATACGAACGTTAAAACTGGGTTTTAAGTGAATGTATTTAATTTTCGTCTATGCAATCGATCAATTTAACGAATAGTCTTTATCAGATTTGTGAGTAGCACATTATGGTTCACACCATTCAATAACACGACACAAACTTCCTCTCTCTCTCTCTCTCTCTCTCTCTCTCTCTCTCTCTCTCTCTCTCATACACACACACACAAACTTTCCATTCTACGTTTTCCCTGATTTCCTGTTTTATTTTACATTCATCTCTTGATAATCGCCTTCTATCCTTCGTTCCTTATCCTTTCCATCGTTTCCTTATCGAATTAATCACATATGTTTTCCTCCTCTAGCGTACTACATAATTACTGCTCCGAATCTGTTTTAACTAAATTTTAAGTGGAATTTTTGTTTCAACTTCCCATCACTCACCTTACCAGTTACTTTCATTAACATTAACTGTAGTCACGAGTGCAAAGAAAACCGAAACACAATACAGTGTTGTATCGACCAGTGGTGTCCGTTCCTTCATTTCAATCGTCATCGTCGTCGTCATCAAACTTGAGGCCTGGCTCCACCTTTATCATTGGCTGATTGGCAATCACGGCTGAATCATCCGAAGACGTGATTTCCGGATCGGTAACTGGATAGTTCCACGATTGTATCTCCGCCGTTCCAAACACCTGGTAGATAAGGTACGTACTAATCGCTACCACCGACGATACACCAAACACGTGCAACCACTGGTTAATGTTTTGCTGTAGATAAACCAAAAGAATCACGCGAGAGCGTGTTTAATGATTGCGAATGAATGTTTACCACCAGACGACTGAACTGGACCTACCGAATCAGTCACCATAAAACCGGTAACGAGCGGCTGTAGGAAGGAAGCGGTCATGTGGATAGTTTGCGCAAATGCCAACACCGGTCCTGCCAAGTTCGGGGCAATGTCGACGATATTTGCCATTGCGCCAGCATACGACGCCGTGATGAAGGTTACGGCGACAAACCACAGTATCAGTACCGTTACGATCTGGTAGCCGAGGTAGCCGACCAGCAGCACCAGCACGCCCGGCACGATCTGTGACAAAGCGGTGAACAGCTTGCGGACGTTGGTGAGTGTTAGCGTCTTGTGATCCATCAGCAGATCCGCTATATAACAGAACAGTACGGATGACAGATAGGAGCAAAGGAATGGCGCACCGGACAACAGCCCGTTCTGCTGTATATCGAAGCAGAAGATCTTCTGCATGTACTCTGGCCCGGACATGATGAACGTGTAATGCACCCAAATGCGTCCAAATGTGGTTAGTCCGATTGCCCACACCGGCATCGAGGTGAATATGCGTCTCCACGGTACACGCATTCCCTGCCCATTCTTGATGTCCTCGCTCACATTTAGCTCGATGTACTCCAGCTCCTCCGGTGTGATGCGCGGATGCTCCTGGGGTGTGTTGTAGGCGAGCAGATACCAGAACACGCACCAAACCATGCCGATCGTACCGGTCGTGTAGAACACCTGACGCCAGCCAAAATGGGCAATGATGAAACCGCACAGCGGATACGTCAACCCAATACCGATACTGAAGCCCTGAAAGCTGCTCATGAATCGACTTCGCTCGACCGGCGGTATCCAGTAGCCGACGATGGCGTACATGGCCGGCCAGGTAAGCCCACTGGCGAAGCCTTGCACAGATCGCAGCAGTATCACGGCACCGTAATGTAAATCCGCTGCATGCGGTATGAGCAAACTGCAAGCTGCCGTCAGGAATTGGGACCACCCGAACACGTTCTTGGTGCCAAAGTACTGGGTCGCTACCCCACCAACTACTTGCGACAGTACGTAGCACCAGTAGAAGGACGATTTGATTACTGCCTGCACCGTCGAATCCCAGTCGAACTTGATGTCATCGATGGAGGCAAGCCCATCCAGCAGCACGGTTGTGGTGGAATTGGCCATCGACAGCGTATAGTTGTAATCGTCACCCTCGTTCAGTGATGCTGCGGCATCCGCCCCAGTATTGCAGTGATCGTTGGCGGTGGAGTTCGTGCTGGGATCCTGTACCATCGCCACCAGGGCAAAGTTGATATCGTTTCGCATTACGAATGAGACCAGAAATCCGGACCAGGACAGAAAGTACAGCACCAAACGGGCCGGAATGCGATCTGCGAGGATAGAAAAGAGATGAGATTATTATGTATTCTTCAACAAGTTGCCAGATACGACCAAATCAACCAAATTAAACCCAAATCACACCGACACACAGAATTCCTTGTCACCCGATCGACAAATATCGAATCGGTGATATACAATACTACTAGTGTTAGTGCGAAAAATAATAAATTGTTATCATAAAAGCTGTATAGTAAGTGAAATGTGTGAACCCTACTGAACAAACTTATACATGCGTTCAATATTTTAAATACTCCAATTTCAAATGTTATATTCCCCGTGGGCGTTCCGATTAGTATTCGTCTTATGTTAGTGTACTCAAAATTCCGCATCATGCGCCACAAACTGCAGTAAGTGTTGTTGTTAAGGTCTAATAAAATCATTGAATTATATTGCATTTGATGGCATGAAACCGTGCTAACCTTTGTCGCGGATACGTGTACGTTCTGTTTCCATTTTATCGGTAGAGATTCACGAGAAGTGACGTCGTTATTATTGGCTTATCCGTACACTCTTTACAGTGCGGTACAGTTGCGAAAATGGGTTTTCATGGATTGTCTGTGTTTCTATATTTCCCAACACTTCCTTTTCCCGCTCTTCAGAACAAACGAAACCCGTTATGGGCTAGTCAATAGCTTTCGTGCGCTGAGTGGGTGGATGAGAGGATGAGAATGATAATTGACATGTAACTTAAAAAAAGCGCATACAACGAACACAGTATGAACGATGTTGGGGCCCACTTTCACAATTAGGCAACTATAATGTCATCTACATTGTACGCAAACTTACCACAGATCGCCCGGAAGCATCCCACCTTCGGCATTTTCGGTTTCGGCAAGAAGTTAACTTCCTTCTCGTCCATTTTGACAATTAAATACGTGCCGAATAATTCAAGAAACTAAGCAGCAAAACGATGGAAACAATTTGGCTCCACACAAACCCGCATAATATGTACTATCACACATAGATCAAACGTGTAAAAAGCTTGAACACACAATGTTGTTTTGTGTTGTGCTTAACAAATCATAAACAAAACCAGAGGAGAGGTTTGCTTCGGAAAATAAACTTAAAACAGAAACCACCGTTAGAAACTGTTGTGGAAAAGGGCAACCCCCAAAAATTAACTACTTCAAAGCAAACAGAATGAATCGGCGATTGAAACACCAAATGACTGCCGACAGTCGATTTTGTGCCATTGGCCAAATATTCTCACACAGCGACTGCACTTCTTTCGTTTACTGTTCGCACGTGGGAATAAAGCGAGTTTTCACCATTCGCAGTTGCTTCCTGGGCCGGGTGATCATCTACTGCAGCTAAGCAACTAGCGCTCGGTAGAACACTTCTTAGGCCACTGAGGCCAATGGGCAGATCGATCGATGCGAACACTAACAGCAGATCATGTGGGATGAGCCAATGAAGCAGAACGGTTGGTCCTTGTCCAATTGCAGGGCAGTTGAAGATTAGCAGCTAGGCAGTCTCGCAGCAAGCAGAATAATGATGGTTTATCTGTTGAAGGAAAATGGGGAAAAAACACAAAAATCAGTAAAACCTCAGTGAACAATATTGGATTTTAGTTAGTGCCTTTCTCACAGTGCATTTAGTATATGAATTAATTGTTCTAGAAATATTCCACACTAAACAATCCAGATCTTGAGAATTCTTGATTCCTGATGCTGGATATGGTTATAAACTGTAATAAACTGCAGTACGAACCGAATATTGGAATACATTGGGAGCGCATTCACCACATCAACGATTTTGACAAGGATCTTGTACACAACGTTTCTAGACCTTTGACCTACCAGACTGCGGAGGCATCGGGGATTAGTTGCAATGAATTACTAAGATACGCACTCCTCCTATCCAAGGTCTTTAGAACTATTTTCCTTAGAGTACGTGTACTATAGCGTCCACTTCCCGCAATATAAGAGTATGCGTCTCTAGTTTGGTGAATATCCATTTATAGTACAGACCAACGTCTAACGACAGATGCTATGCAGCACAGCTGCTCTCGTAATGCTGTACGCCTGCTTCCTTGACCAGCTGGAAGTCTCGGCTCATACTTCCTAGTCCACAACAAATCTGCGACAGATGGCGAATAAAAACAGCAAAGGTTTTATGGCTGGCTTACTCACATATTGACTGTTCAACCTTACTGCAACGTTTTGATCTATGCACTTCCACAATTCTCCCACATCTGCGACTATAGAACTATCTATAGAACTAGAGACCTTCGAACACCATTGTCTATGAGTTTCAACGAAATGTATCATCTTACTGAATCTTCTATTGTGAATCATCGTTTAAAACCCGCCTCAAAACTCGACAAAGTGAAATAATGTTTATTAAATTTAGACATAAAGTCATAGCTAGCGCCTTCAAATCCATCAAATGGAAGAAATAAATAAATGAGCATTTTTTATTGAAGAAGAACGGCCAGGCCGTATTGCTATAAATGAACATTAATTGAACCTCAACAATTTAAAAACAAAAGCTCTCCCCATTAGATACAAGCTTTGCAATTACTTCTTTCATAGATCGTTCTAATGAGTAAACGAGGATCATAAGGGGTAATCCCAAAATGGAACTAACTATCGCCTGTCTTGCCTTACCGAGATGGATCGATTCGATTTCACAACCGCGCATAATACCGTTTCTTGATGTCACCAAAGCGTAGCGCTACGCTCGAGAACCATCTGTCACGGCCAATTCGGCCGAATCGATCAAAAAACCCATCACCCGCGTCATCCATACACAAAAGAAACGATTCAATGTGTGTTGACCTGTGAGCCTCCGAGACACATTTAATTGCTGCGACGAACAACGAAAACCCAACAGATTGACAGCTATGCGAGCGATTAGAAGCATGAAAACGTGTGCGGTGTGGACAGCACTTTAATATGGTATCAATTAATCGCACTAGCTGTAGGATGTGCGACCAACAAGCGTTTCAGGAGCGTGGTGGAAAATGAATCCAGCAAACCATCTGACAGAAATGATTATAACCTCACGATCGTCAGAGCCACATACATAAAAAAGCAAAAGTTCAATACACGAACGGTCTCACCCTTTATACAGCTCAAGTAACCGATATTATTGCTATCTCTTCTCTATCACCATCGCCGTCATAGCCGTCGTCGCGTGACTCCACTGGAGGGTTTCGGAGCTCTTAATTGAATCCATTAAAATGCTCAATCGCGTAAGAGCGAAATGATTAAGAAGTCATCACAAATCGATTGATTCCAAGACCAACAAACCACCCGCTGAGCTGCCTGTACCGCATTCCGGGAAGACTTTCGTTATTCCAGCGAACGTAACAATGGATGGGAATGGTGGTTGATGTTGAAGTTTTTTTCACTAAAATACTTGGTATTATTCTTTTTTCAATAGACTAACCCACCCAAAGGTTCGCAGCTAGAATGCGTTCCATCACGAGCCGCTTTGAGCTCGCCATTCCTTTCACGGGCAATGCAGTGTGCGTGCGGCATACGCCACGAGAACTATTCCGAATGATAATGATCCACTTGTTTTTCGCATTCTTCACTCACTCACCTATGTATTCGTCTCACTACAACGATCGGCACAATTTAAATGCAATGATATGCACTATTATGCAGCTGACCGTTACGCACGTGTCGGGTACTCGCCCACGATGATGGTGGCGTTCCTCGCTTGTCGCTGAGCATCGAAATTAAATGTTTGTCAACAGACAGCGACGTTGTTTGCAATTCGCACAAAGCGAAACGACTGTAGAAACCAAAAAAAAAACACACACAACTCTGCTTACGAGGCTCATTTTAAAACACCTTCAATTGGCATTCAGTAACGCGGCACTTCCGCCTGGACGAGACAATCAATATGCAAGGTAATGCTTTTTCGTTGCAAAACAAACAAAAACAGGACCACCAATAGCTACTACCTACAGACCAATGGGTAAGAGGACAGGTCCGAACAAATAGCTGACAAGGTGTAATAGCAGTACGGTGGAATCAGTGGCCCCCAACTGTCACCACAATACGCTGGGACCACATCACAACAATTGGAAAACGATTACAAGTTAGCAAACAGACGGGAAAAGATCATAGTGACTATAATCCTAACCCAGTTTACGTTTGTTAGCAAAATGAGTTCTAATGATCGGAGTAGCTACCATTGTTGTGTGAGCAAACTATTCAAGTTGATGGTTGAAATAACTACCTAATAGCGCGTTGTAGCATGCATTCTCGTACTCCTCATCATAGCGTGTAATCTGGAACAGTTAACTTAGACTGAATACAATCGTGTTAGAAAGGTACTACTATGTAGTCTAGACTACCACTAGACCAGATCTGGTCTCGAATTCCAGATGGCAATTTATTGACTATAAATTGGCAGAAATGACACTGGACTACAGTCATCTGCATTAGGTTAACATTAAAATCCCTTTTAAAATTATTTGAATACTATGTCATTCTTCGATATCAAGAAGATCTCCTGTAAAAGCAAAATCGATTTCACAGCCCGATAAATAACCGATCATATCAGGCTATCGGAGGTGGCCCGGTGGTGTGTTCGTAGCGGCACCGGTCATCACACGACAGGACCAGTTCAAAATCCCATCCGGACCAAACCCCATGTACGCTGGACTAATTATCTGGCTACAGGTAAATAAAATCAAAGAAAGCCAGAAATGGCAGGCCTAGACCTCTTGAGGTTGTTGTGCCGATGAAGAAAAATGTCAAAGCTATAGAGCTATACCAAATCGAGGCTTTCAACTATCTACGATTAAGCAATTTTTTCCCTTTAGTCATATTCTGCCAGTCATTCCTCAGTGAGGTAGTATCATCTGGAGTGATGGATGGATGGGAGTGAGGCATCAGATAATGAAGCAATAGTAACTAAGCTGATCAAGAAATTTGGGTACAGCATAAAACACGAATTTCTTCATATTAATATTGTGATATAGGTTAATATAGGTTAAAAATTCGTTCCATTGAGTGTCTAATATTGGCATCGTCTATTCCACATGCAAGCAAGGTAATAAATGAGGTATTTTAAGGTGTTCAACACCGCCTAGGTCTTCTTCTAGGCCATGAGGACATGTCCAGATGATCTATTCATTTTCAGGATACTTGCACCAACATTACTCACTTCCACCCCCAGCTGCGTCCAATCTCCGAAGGATCTAACTCCACTTGATCCAGTCAACGATCTCGCTGTTGTACTTCTCAACGCTTCATGGCGAACTGATCGCTGAAGAGTACCTTTCTGGTAGGGCATGAATCGTGCATCTTCATCACCTACCCCAGCCACCTTATCCTTCCGACCTTGGCCACTGTCAGAGTGTCTGCTGAGCCAAACAGCTAGACTGGCTCGTGGTTCATTCTCCACATGCCCAGCTCACAATCACCGCCCAAGATAATCCGTAGCAACCGCGCTCGAAAGTGGCGAGAGCGTTGACGCCCTCCGCCGCCCGTGTCGTGCAAGACTCCACACCATAGAGCACTATCGGACGTATAGGAGTCCGATAAATGGTTCGTGTCTTGGTAGAGCCTTTGAAGTGTATGGAACCCACAGTAGACACAATTTCCCATCACAATTCGCCTCCGAATTTCGTTACTTAGGTTTTTATTCGAAGTTTCTCCTCAGAACTCCTCTAATTCCGCCATATTGTCGCTGTCAACTGATACTCTTCCCCCCCAGGCAGGCCCACTCACGACCAGAGCCTCAGACAAACAGGTACTTTGTCCTCCTCAATCCTCAATCCGAAACTTAGGGCCTAGGCGCTTCAGTTGAGTGTACACTTCGGACAGACTATACGTCACATTTCTTCAAGATAGCGTCATCCCGCCATTTGTAGAAAAGAAAGCTAAGGGATCTTCCGCTCGATTCACCTTCCGAAATTGGAAACGATGACAGATGAACAGCTCCAGTTCTACGATCACCTCGTAGAGTGTACACCAAAACCGCTAAAGCAGTCGTTTTCACCACAATCAAGCGGATTTTTCATATATTCTTCTCATTTTAAATCACCATCGCTAATTCGAAGGTGATAAATAGACAATTTGCGCCGATCATTCATAATGTTGTGAAGCACCCGAAATAAGCACATGTGGTGTAATCGGTTAGTCGAGAATCTACTACGCTACCACATCAGGTCAAACACACCTCTGCTTAGGATACCACCGGACCTTACCGTCAACAGGTATCATACCACAAAAACTTCTCTATAAAATAGCTGAATAATCGGCGATAGACAAAAAGCTTGATTAAGCTCAGTGTTACTGGGACAACTGAAACTAGCAGTGATATATCTAGCAGATTGTTGTCGTTTAGAAGGGAACGATATGGAAACAAAGCGGAATTTTAGCGTGTTCCATTCATAGTGAGGTGTCAATTGTCGTCATCGCGCAGGGGAAAAAAAACATCCGTGTTCAGGGAGGCTACAGTAGATGATTTATTGCACATAGGGTCTGCACATGCGAATCATTGAAACAGTGTCGAGAAATAGTTCCTCCCCCAACAAAATGGGGGAGGTTGTAAAAACCAAAACCCATTTGTATCCGTCTACCAGGCGCCATAGCCTGGTAGGTAGGGGGGGGGGGGTAAATGAACATGGTAAGTAGGTGATTCTTTTTTTCATATGTTATGTCCACACGAATTAAAACTTTCAGTGAAAGCAACAAACTATTTAAAATGAAAACAATAAAACAGATACAAAACATACAAAATGTAGTAAAATTGTATTCTTGTTTTCCTTATTTTGGATTTTTGTATTCCTTTTTGCATCTAGTTCACTAGTCTGACCGTATAATCAATCAAAATGGAAGACCTGAATGTGGTGTCCTTTGCTAATAAAAAGCCATCATTTATCCACTTCAAACATTAGCGACATTTTAATAACAACCCACACGCAAATGCATATTTAGCGTATGCTCCAGAATAGCTCGAAGGAGGACACATTGCGGCCACCTACGTCTAATCACATCACCCGCCACAGACTTATCATTTGACACAAGCACACTAGCCTGAATTCACTTCTAGGCTTGATTTCATCAAGTGCTACTGGCCCCATTTGAAGACTGGCCCAAGTTTTGTTTACGAACAGAACAAACTAACCGTTCAACCGTATATAAAACCAGACTTGCACCATATTCTTCCGAATGCGTATCGGACCGGATTTTGGTAACTATTGCCGCCCCAACAGGCGATCTCAGTGAAGCCGGCTACACTTTCGTCGGACTGGTTGAATCGGGCAGTTCCACTTTCGTTTGTCGCATTGTCGTGTGCTGCTGCTTCGGGGTACCGGTTTGGCGATTTCGTTACGTTTTTTTCCCTCTATTTACATAGCATTAGCATCGAACACCGATCGGAAGCAACTCCTTCACACTGTGAAGGACGATACGTTGTGCGATTGAATCGGAAGCGAATGAACGACATGCAGCACCAAATGGACGATCGACTAAGTTGACCTTCAAAAAACAGTATCAGTCAAAGCGGAATGGCAATAGCAAAGGGAAGCCGAAACTCGCTCTTTGCTGCGCTTTTGGCCTTTGAAATTGCGTCATCTTTTCCAACCGAACAGGAAGAAATGCTGACGAAGTCGATCCGTGGAACAAAACTTGTTTTATTTTTTAATCGAACCCAAGGCAATCTGGGACTTTCTTGATATGGAAATTGGCAGCGTTGGGGGAATCTTCTGTTTATCGACTTAATTGGGCGTTTTGGAGTTTATGGGCAGCTTTATTTATTTACTTTTCATTTTCGTAAGAACGGTCAGATCCCATACATCTTATAGGCCTTCTTTATAGTAAACTAGAAACAAAAACAGTTTTATGAGACTGCTCGTGATCGTGGTCAGATAAATCAAACTGACATCTAAACACGTTTGTGTTTTATTTACATTTTGAAGGTAAATAAACTCTAGCAAGTTAGTATTAAATGGCAAAGACGTTATTCTTGTACCACAACAGTTACAAACTTTAAATAATATCCCTTCCTCAAATACTCAAATGCAAGTACTTGATCGTTGATTTATAAATGACATTTTACCATGGCCCAGAATGGCACAGCAGGTGAAGAAGTTATCCTTCGACTTTACCCAAGACATGAACATTCATCATTCGAGGGTAGCCACCGAACGGAGTCACTCGTGCACAAACATCTATCGATCATTTATCGATCATTTCAAGGTGTTTGGATAAGAAAGAGTTGATGCGTCTCATTGCGCTACCAAATACACTAAACTATACAGTTATTGTCATAAATAAATATGTTGTTGCAATACAAAAAACTGCGGTTGAAATTGTTCCTCTCAGCAATAGTGTGGATATAGGGATATTGCAATTTATTTATTTATTTTTTATTTATTTATTCCATGATGACGGCGTTTGCCGTATTATCAACAAAGTGTTGAGTTTATACAAATCGATCAAATTTTACAAGGCATTTTCTCCTTGCGAATTGCCTTATCCCGGGCATACTCAGTTGTGATATTGCAATGAATGGCACAATATTTCACAACATGCGTTAATGAGACACTGGTTTTTCAAACTGTGAGACATGTCGGTTAAATTTAACTTCGATTACACAAAATTTAAGAAAAGTAAAAAATATAAAGTCATAGAACAGCTTATTAAAATTAAGGTGAAATTCCACTGTCCAATGCTTTCTATGTAGTATGTCTCTCTTCTTCTTAACACATTTTAGCACCTTCCAAATACTTATTGGTAAGGGAAGCGTTGCCCGCGCCCATTTCCATTTTTTTTTTTTCACTTTGTGTGTCTGAACATAGTTTCAATGTCCGAGCCATGTTCGATCGAATATTCAGCCTTCAGTTTCGCAGTCCATCTATCAGCGCCCTGATAACGCTCATATGTGTCGTTCGAAGGCTTACTACCCTTCCGCATTCTCGTTATCACACTCCCTTTCTGCAATCCTGTCCAGCACTAAGGCAGTCGGCACTCGCTAAATCTTATCAAGCATGTCAGGTCAGATGCTCAATGACACGACACGGTTCTCAACATCAATGGTCTGACATTTGTTAACCAATTTGTCGAAAGTTAATAGCCTAGCTAGTGGCAACCGAAATAGCGGAGAGCCTTTTAATTGAAATGATTCTTTCAGGGTAAGATGTGCAGTACACGAAAAAAAAGACAAATGATGTGAAACTTTCACTATTCTTTTTGTTTTACAACTGAACAGCTAACCATGTTCAGGGTAGTCTTATAGATTCGCGCTTCGACGTTTAGTGCAACTGTTAGACTCTAATACACTAGAAGACATGGATAGTGCAAACAACCAACCATCATGGTAACGTTGAAAATTTAATTCTGGTGAGAACTATATGACTCTATTGAGGAACCTGGCATTGATGAACCTGGCATTGAGGAACCTGGCATCGAGGAACCTGACAGGCATATGTCCTTAGTGTCAAACGGTAAGTGAAAAAGTGAATAAACAAACCTCGTTAGGGCGAACACGTGTTGCATCAACATAGAGATATGAGGACGTCGGTTCAAGAGACTCAGCAACGTACCTCATTACGGACAACAATTTAGAAAGTTTTTGCCATTTCCGAATTGCCTTATTTTGTATTTTCCTATATAATCAAGGGTAGACCATGTCGATAATGTTGGCAATTAAGTTATTGATACTGCTGTTCCCTTGTACAAAAGATAAAAAAAATACCCCACGTGCAAGCTGTAACAGTACTAGACGAAAGCAATAGCTGGCAGAATAAAAAAGTAATTATGGACGAAAAGATTTTTTCCATTTAGTTTAATTTAATTTTAAAACTCTGATTTTCTCTTTGGGAAATGTGTCGATCGTTGATGGCGATGCTGCTCACTATGTTGATCTTGGCGTATTACATGTTCTCGGTGTATTTTTAATTCTCCAATAAAACTGTTACAATATAAAGTAAATCACACTTAGAAAGACGAAAAGGAACTTTTTCCGAATCCTGCGATTACACTTTCGTTAGCAATGTCATCACAATCCTCATCATGCCGCCGGTTTATGGAATGAGCACTTCGCTTAGCCACTCTGTGTTTGCAAAACAACACACTTATTTGCATCGTGTGCCGCTATCATGTTTCATCCATAAAGAACGGCAAAATCACACTAAATATGACACTTTCCGTTTGCTTGTTGAATGCCTCCCGGGTGTTAGGTGGGCCGATGAGTGTGAGGCCTTTATGAATAACTTCTTCTGGTCGGCCTTGGGTAGACTGGACTAAATGGTTGGGGATATCTGTTATTTGTATTACTCATGGCATTCCTAGTCCAGTAGAGATTGGCACCCAGACCGCGCGTGTGGTTAAATCACTACACTTTCGACTAAACTATGTTACCCCTATACTTTGAAGCTCTTCATAACTACTGCAGTAACATTTGTATAACGAGCTGTTGCCAAGTACAAGATCCTATTCGAGAGTCAGTTAAGATTAATTTTCACAAACATTACACTGGCAGATAATTTCACAACTGCTCATAATAGCGTAACGCGGTTACGCCCCTCCCAAGACACGAGAAGTAGTACGCATTTTACGTTATATTAAATGCTTACTAGATTACCTATACAAATAAGAACCTGCTGCCGTCAGCCATAGTTTTGTCCCATAAATACAAGCGCTAGCACTAATCCAAATCACCGCAAACACAAATTATACCCACTGCCAGACACAGCCGGTCCGTGCTGGATGCAAAGACCGGTCGGATTATTTACACGGACACGTAGTAACGACGCTAACCCGCGCGATGTCAACAAACAACTGGCTTTTCTACGCCGGAGGACGCGTTGGACAACCAGTGAGAGCTTTCCAACGTACAATTACTCACCCAAAGCCGGAGTGTATCGACTCATCCCTAGCCGAACGTCCACTAACGGTGCACAACGTTTTTACGCAACGTGAGCAGAAAAATACTAAAAGTCAGTTGTAGCAACCGTAGTATAAACACACAGCCACGTCTCGCAGCAATGCCACAGGCTCTCCCGGCTACGCGATGCTCTTTCTCTTTAGGCAACATCACAATGTTCATTCATAGCTTGCCCTGATTGCTGACAAACGATTCCACTTCGCTGGAAAACGTACTCTCGCACGCTTTGCGTGGTTGTTATCGTACAGGATGACTTGCGCTCCTTTTCGTAAGGTTGAACGAAAAGTTAGTGGTGGCAGCAAAAGAGCAGGAGTAGCTCATGCAAGGTATTATAATCTTTGTTCTTGAACGCATCAATTAGTCATAATACACAAATGATTTAGAAAATGGTGAAATATTTCTAAATAATAGTAGCCGATACGATAATAGTTGTCAAGCGCAAAACCAATGAATGATTTAGACGATGGTGAAATATTTCTGCATAATAGTAGCCGATACGAGCACAAAACCAATAAACATGTTTAATTTATCCATTTGCAGCTTTACGTTTATTTCTGCGTGCCTTTTTTCTCTTGCGCCCACATGCCAACAGATGACATCACGATGTTTTTTTTATTGCCCCGAGTGAAGTGACACAAATCTAGTAAAACGAGTTAAGCTACAATGTAGTTCCCCGTCGGGCAATATGCAAACAGCAACTCGTGTAGAACCATCTCACCGAGAAAGCAATGTGCAATGTTGGGTTTTTCCTTCATTTTGTAACACTTTAAATTGCATTCGTTAAAAGAAGTGCTGTAGATGTGTTGTTATTTGAACAGCCAAAATCGATCGGCTGCGGCCCAAACAAATGTTCCATTTTCCCATAACTCTGGCAAAAGATATGCGTCACCATTTGGTGCCACGATGAAGAATTTGAGATGGCGACGGATTTCCACCATTTTGTCAGCACTTTTGATTCGCTTTGCAAATATTTTTCCCATTCCCATTTGCGGTACATGAAATACCTTAACTGTTCCAGGTTTCGTAGTTGCGGCTATTATCCGGCACATTAAACCTGATGACAAAATCGATAATCGTTCCGGCTGCCGGCTGAATCTGCTAGTGTCCTTCACTCCCTTGCCGCTAGTGTAACGCCGGCCCTCAAAGTTTTTTCTTTGGTATGTGAAACTATGTCCCACACAGAAGGGAAAAATTATAATGTTAGGAAGAAACACATTCCCTCACGTTCACACCGCATACTCATTTTTTCTCGTTGACAGGTTCTATCCTAATTCATCATAGAATTTCATCATCTTGAGTAAAGGTTAAAATAACATCTGTTAAGTGTTTGTTTTACCCAAGACGATGCTGTAATAATCCAACATACATACTGTACAAAAATACATATTTATTACCTTGGTGGGCAAACTCACACATCTCAGTGAACGAATAACGAATTGTACGTACAATAAATTATGCTGCATCATCCTGTGATTACATACAACGAAATGAGAACGATATCCTATTACGTGTTCGATGATAAGACATTGAAAACATAGTACACATTTCGTACTATGTAAATCGTAAATCACATAAAATAGCAAAGAATGATAAGTTAATTGATCTATTACGTACAGCAAGTCACTATAGCAACGAGAACCAAAGGGTCTTCCATGGTGGTCGCTATGGTTTCATTGTGCGAAACATTAGCATACATTTGCCAATACGCATCATGTGTGAAGAGTACGGTACTTGTCGAAATAACACTTTTCGATTCCCGTATCTGTTCCCTAGCGCTTACTGTCCCTGACCCGAATTTCTGGCCGTTCGACATCGTGAGCCGAAGGTCACAAACGAAATCTAATGTGTATCATTCAATCGTCAGCACATGGCAGGCACTTCCTCACCAGGCGACATATACATACCATTAACTTCCGCTGTTGGCCAACATTGAAGCACCCTTAGCACCAGTCAGTTTACCAATCTCGCCCTTCGGCATCCGGTACTGTTGTTTCACTACGGCAACATTCGACCGGATCGGTCCATTTCGAAGGTGCAGCACCGGAACGCTGAGACACGTTCGATAACTACTACCGGAAAACATGCTTCTGAGAATCTTCTTCCCGGGAAGTGTTATGTTCTCCGTGGAACACTTATTCTACCTTTGTCACCGTCCCCAGCTTTGCCGTTTTAGAACAGTTGCCTTTTAATACCAAACTGCGTTCAAGGTAAGCGCTACACTCTTGTTATCACTTCGCCACTTTCCTGCTACTAGCAATTACACAACGAAACAAATCATTGATTAGAATCGGTTGAGGATTACTCTTTCGTTGTACGTGTAACACTTTTTTCAGCCCACCCTTTGCGAGCTGAAGGTACCAAACATTATCATCTTTGCAACAGCGCACGCACCCACGTCCTTATCGTGACGACGCTCGTACACTTTGCACACACTCTCTAATGCTCATCAAACACTGCACAATGGGTGCTGTCAATGGAAAGAAAATAACAGTTTCAGCACAATTGCTTTCCATTAAAAATTGCACTCAATGTATTTTGCGCACACAAGTGTTTGCAAAACTCCCGCGAATTAGGTACGCAAACACGCGGCTTGTCCAATTGTAGCGTGGCGAGTTAGAAATATTAGAGTTACATTCGCACTGTGTATTTAATATAGTAAAGAAAATTAAAATAAACGTGATCGAGTATGATCAAGTAATTTACTATAATCATTAACAACTACACTTTTCACTGCTAAAAATTACAATAACAAACCATCACAATTCAAATGAAGACAAGTGTTTGTATTGTGGATTTTTTCGTTTCGTGCTGTTTCGTTAAAATTCCAAAAATACGTTTCGTAACAGTTCTAGTACTTAAGAGAATATTCGGGTTTTGAATAAAAGTAAAATATCGGAATGCTAAACCTCCTATTTAACCAAACGCCGCAATACCTCTAAATGGAACACACAACAAAACACAACAAACCAGAATGTCATTGCAAAACTTGCCTTCTTCCCTGCATATTTTAGCCGGATAATCGAGCGTTGATGATTTCTTCGATGCACGAAACTCGACGTTCGAGAAAATAGTCCCAAATAACGTTTTTCCGCAGGATTCCAACAAAAAATTGACAGCTTGGCAGCCTGACAGCTTGGTCAAGCAAAGAAACCAAAATCAAGCAAAAAAAACAATTAGACGATTTGGAGTGCTGCAAGGTCCCGAAATTTACAACAATTTTGGAGATTTGTTGCAATTTACTAACTACTTTAGCAGCACTAGTGTGTCGTGCATCTGTTCAGTGTATCAAAATTAAAGAAAGTGTCACGAACAGCTCCAGGGGAATCTTATTCTACGCGATAGCAAACTCACCGTCACAACAGCTACACTGTTGTTGCAAAAATAAGACTCCGAAAAAAAATCACAAATGGAGTAGAAAAAATCCGGACAAAACAAGGCTCGTACTATCGCTGCTGCTGCCCAGCCAGAATCGCACCGTGGTGCAACTGCAAACCATTCCTTGAAAAGCGAGCCGTGATATTTACGGCAGTGCGTGTCATTGGGTATCCCCGACCAGCAGGAGCCAATCGCGCTTACATTTCGAATGTGGTCCTTCAAGGCTCCAAGCGCTGAGATGCTGCTTGAATTAATAACGAGCAGATAGAAGCTTTCTTGCATTAGACACAAACTCATCGATCTCACTCATTCCAACTCATCTACGCCTAGGATCCTTGGTGCATTGGACGTTTCCCTTCATCCAGAAGCAGCTGCCAAGCATCCAAGTTCGCGATAGCTTTGAGTTGGTTATTCCCTACGCAAATCGGGAGCCGTGAACGAGTGATATACACATCTCAGAATGATAGATGAAATTGTAGATCGTATTGTTCAGTTCTTTTCTACTGGTTTGGTGGAGAAAATCATTAAAGCTTTCCTAGTCCTATGCGATCGGTTCGTGAACTTTATTCTGTCCCTGTGTGAGGGAAACAATTACAAGAAGAAGGACGAAACGGTTGATGTGCTGTACACCAGTGGCAACTTTTTGGTGATTAACAAAAAACATGATTTACTGATCAATTCAAATGACACTAAAAAGGTGATTTGATTGGCTGCTGATGCGAATGATGTTTAGGAATGATAAGTGTAACACCTGCTTCTTTCAGAAAACTGTCCAAACGATCATGCGGAAACAGTTCCCCGAGTACGTACAGGATAACTTAACACACGATTTCTACTTCGCTCATCGGTTGGACTTTGCCACCAGTGGAATACTGTGCATTCCGCTGAACAAAAACGCATGCAAAGAGGTTTGTCAAGTATTCGAGGAGCAACGTGCCAGAAAGTACTATCTAGCTTTACTCCGCGGGCATACCGATTTTGACGAAGAAGTGATTGATATAGCGATAGGTAAGGTACTTTACAAAACAATTTTGTTTCCATCCCCCTATATAATTGGTTGCAACATATTACAGGCGAGGATGTGCGGTTCAAGGATACAAGCAAAAAAATGTGCACCATCCTCGAGGATGAACTATGCCAAAATCCGCGTCGCAGTATAACGAAGGTGCTGGTGCTAGATAGAGGCTACTACAATGGAAAGCCCGTTACCAAAGTGCTTTTACGGCCAATCACCGGTCGACGGCATCAGTTGCGACTGCACTGCTCGCAGATCGGTCACGTGATCGTGGGAGACTACACGTACAGTCTGAAAATCGACACATCACCGCCACGGATGTTTCTGCATGCGTTTCGGCTCGTACTGCCGAACACGATCGAAAACCTTGACATCCAGACGGACGACCCGTTCACGGAGAAGGCGCTCAAGTACAAGTGGAAGGTAGTTGAGCAGGTGAATAGCATTGCGAACGCGTTTGACATCATTGACTCATTTTAACATTTGTGGGAACCATGTAGAATATACTTTTGTAGGTCACGTTCGTTCACGTTTAGGTTGGACCATTTCCGGCGCCGGTTGAATGTAAATATTCGATCCTTTTCTCGAATTTATTCGCTCTAGACCAAATATTGCACCAGGTTTCCATTTTCTGTCGAGCGTTAAAGTAATCAGTTTGAATTAGCACATATGTCATACGCCGGAAGACTATCGGCAGCTTTCGGGAACCGTTTACGTTTACGGTGCAATCGTTAATCTAGAAGCAACGTTAATTTTTCGTTCATACCTGGTTAACGACTCGATTCAACGTAGTACGTTCATTTGCATGCTACAGTTCACGGTACTGTAGTGTGATAATGTGTTATTACTATTAGTAGGATACGATTGAATTTGGATTACAGTCTAGAAAGCCTAAACGTAATGCACCATTACGGTGGTCCGTAATGTAATATGGCGTGGAAAATGTCCGGTAAATTGTAGCTGAATGCATTGAACACACACAATATATCTACTATGGGATATGAACAAATTTATGCTAGTCAACACAACCAAAAACACGCTAGTCTAGAAGAAATAATTGATAAATAAGAGATCATAACTCATAGATACATAAAGTTTCTTTAGCTTCCCTCTCAGGCAGACTGAGTGGATCGTAACCGAAAGAAGACTGTAGTCTAGGAAACACAACAAAAAACACATCCACTTTCTGTTACCTTAACTGGCATGAAGAACATCCAATCAATCGTTCCAGTATGAAAAACGATTAAGATAGAGTGGAAGATCCCTGAATTTTTTCTTGGCCGGTTCATTTGATCTAAAATCGGCAGTAATTCTAATCTCACAATTGTGTTTGTTTCAAATTATTTTCCAACCCTTTAATAAATAAGATGCGAAATCCTCTCCAGTAGAAAATATGTGAATGATTTGTTCAAGATCACGAATCTATAATACTGTTTATGCAATAGAAGCAGAAGTTAGATAGCGATTACTATTCAAATGATGTCGTATAATCTTGCCAGTACACGGAGTTACGTACTTTACAATACATAATAGGCAAGTAATTAAAACAAATCTAGCAGATAGAAGCGATTACACCGATGATCACGCAAATACATAAATTAAACAACCAAACGAAAGCAGAGCGTCAAAACCTTGTATCTTACGATGCGATTTAGTAAGATACAAAATGTGCTTCTAAAGAGGGCATAACGGGACGAGGTAATCTGCTTACGGCTAATACAAGCACGATTGACAAATATTACGCACTCCGAACGCTACAGGTTAGGTGTAATTATGTTTTCTTCAGTGATCTCCAGTGATTTAGCTTTGCCAAGAGGTAGTTTAATTGAGTGCGATAGGATGTTTGATCTCAATTGTTATTATTAGTAACTGAAACACGAAGCTTTACATTGCACGTTCCTTTCATTGTGATTAGGCAGAAGGAGGTCGCCTACATGCTAAATAGCAAATGCACAATTTAACCGCAATCTTTGCTACGTTGCGCACATTACGCTGTGTGTTTTTTTCTCTGTTAGATAATTTCGTTAATGCACCTGTTAATGCGATTGCGAGAAAAAAAGGAGACACTGTACAGGGTTAGTGAGAGGCAAATGATGTTGAAAAGCTTACCGTAAAGAAACAAATTTTTCATTCTTAATAGTATAGTTACAAGCGGTTGCGCAAAAAAGAAAGAATAGTCTATCGAGCCTCAGAACAAACATAAAATCGAAAAAATATCAACAAAAATAGACAAACCATAAACTCTATACGCCACCTACTTCACAATTTTGTACCTTTATCTCAATTCAACTTCGCGGATATTGCACACTTCTGCCCACTAATACCCCAGAAGCTCATGGGCCGAAACATACGACGCTAAGCAAACGTAGAAGCACAACATGAAACAACCACAAACAGTCCCTCTTTCGCCACAGGTCAATGAAATCTAGTTCAGCTTTGTTAAAATTCTCTTACTATCTATCGAAATGATGGACGAAGGTGGACAGAGTTTTCCAATCTTACCATTAAAACATACATTCGTGCGAGATGTGTTAGTTGAAGCGGCAACAAAGTTCTTTCCATAAGATGCGAAAGATAATGAGATACTACTGAGAGAGCGAGCGGTACAATATAATGCAATGTCTTTTGCTTCAAACGTTACATTAGATCGTGCTAGGATCTACACTGAGGTACCCATCGCGAGACCTGTTATATGATTGTTTTTTTTTTACATTATCTACATACAAGTTAGTGTGAATGTTTCCATTGGAAAGGCATTGGAACCTGAGCACTGATTCTTGAAGTGAGTACGTTGAAACTAACCAGTAGACATGCAAACATAACAGCTAAGAGGATCGGATCGGAAGTCAAAATGTTAAGAACAATCAAATTGGAGCACTCGCAGTTCAAAAGTGCGCCAACAAAACGCATACGAAATGGAATCGAACGGGCGAATCTTGTTGCGACTATAAAGTTATAAACAACATGTTTGAGTTTGTGCTTCTACGAAGATCGAGGACAGGAGGACAGCGAACGACTTGTATTACCGAGTACGCGAAGGATCCAGTTTGTGATATACCTTTGACTTTAGTGGTGACCGGAGCAGCATTGTTCGCATTGTTTTTCCATCACTGCCATGTTACACTTAACAAAAAATAAATAAAACCTCCGGAGGTAACAATGATAAACAGAAGTCTAAAGCTAACGTCGTTACTGTACGAACGTAATCGAATATCCTTGTTTTATCAAATCAACGTAAACTCAGGAAGCAGCCAGCAGCGAAGACAGTCTGTTACCTAGGTCTATACGATCCATTACCGTGCGCTCTCACCACATTACCGGCACACTAACGTTTACTCCACTGGCTATCGGTTGTACAAAAGTTGTACTCAACGTGATTGACTCGAACGAAATCAGTGTACAAAAATGCGAAAAAAATCTCCTGTACATGGTGGGTGCACGAGCACGAGGGAGCATTTAAATATTCACGCATGATCGATGAATAAGCCAACAGGACTCGTGGACCCGGTACAATTTAGTGAAATAAGAGCACATTGCGAGATATGACCGAAATGCAGCATCGGTAGCGCTAACAATAATTGTATTTTATTTTCCTCAAAGTGTGCAATCTTTGACAAATCGACGATAAATGTAGTATAAAAGCGGGCAAATGAAGAACCAAACACATAGACCGGCCGAAACGAGCACAGTATACTAACAACACATACACATTCTCACACGAAGAAAGCAATTCTTTGCGCAGATAGAATTTGTTCGACTGTTTTCGTTCTTTGATTGTTGACTAGTAAGAAATTGCAGAACCTAATAGAAATGATACAATCCTCACTCACACGCTAAAATCGATTGCAAACATCATTATAAGAAAATTGGCAGCCATTTAGATGGAACAACAAATAGGAGCTCAAAGCACGCTCGCTCGAACCGTGTGGTTAAGCTGTTAAGGTGTAAGTAAAAGCGAGTAGATATATATATAGTAAAACCCGAAAGAACCAACAACTAAAATCGAATCCAGATTTTTTCTTAAACATACACGTCAAGGAAGAAAATCAAGCCAGACGAATAGAACGAAAGGCAACAGTTTATGTACGTACATTAAATAATTTCTTTTGAAAAGAAATAAAAACGCTTTTTGAAATCGATCCAAAGACACGTTGTTTCAATTCGCAGCTTGCACTTTGTAGCGGATTCATTTTTTCCGATCTCACAAAAAAGTGCGTAAATGAGTCAAAACATTCACGATTCGTTTTATAAACGGTATTGCACTTTCAAATTGACAAGCAATTTTTTACCATTTTACCAAGCTACATAAGTTAAGGTGTACCAACTGTCAAAACATCGGAAAAATCAACCGATTGTTCCGGGTTGTTCGAATAACCGGGTCCCGAATCAATCATTTTTTCCGTGGTGGTAAGAAAACATCGACTGGTTTTCCTACATTTTGATTCATTTTGTACAATTTCTGGCACACTTTCAGTCTACGAATCTACGAGTTTGCAGACCAGTTTCGCGAAAATGATTGCTAACGCTACCGTACCGCGATTGGCCAGCGTCGCCGCCCAGGCCTTGCAGCGCAGGACGTACTTCTCCGTCACGAGCAGCCTGCCTCAGGTTCGCGTATCCCTCGCGGTAAGTGATTCTTAGCAAAACGGGATCTGCGTTCAAAGGTTTTCCGGTGTTCCGATGATCTGCATGATTATGTTTCCGCTCACTCAAACTGCTGTGGGTCGTGCCAACTTCCGAGGGAATGCTGTTCGCTTTCATTGATGTATTCTAACATTTGCATTACGTAATGTGTTGTTTTCCTTCACTTTCGTTCTTCCGTAGGAAAAAGCCGCCCATGGCTTAGCCATCTTCGGCGGCGTTATTGCCTACCCGATCTGGGTCATTTCTCACGTCCGTGAGTACAAAGGAGGCAACTAAATGCTTAGCGATGGAACGTTCTAGTGATACACTGTAAACCTGGTCGGTTCGCAAGAAAATTTCCCAGCCATACCGATTTGCTGTGTCGCTTGTGATGCAGATCAACATGTAAAATTTGGTCTCAGTATGAATAAAAGCATGGAATCTTGCGGATCGTAACAAGTGCGTGTCCTGCTTTTCCACATTTCGGAAGTCGGTGTGATGACGAATACTGAATAAACGCAGCACTAAAAATGATGATAACCAGACTTTTTGTATGGTTTGACTGGTAGGCTAGTGTATCAACTT
Source organism: Anopheles marshallii (assembly GCF_943734725.1). Lineage (NCBI taxonomy): Eukaryota > Metazoa > Arthropoda > Insecta > Diptera > Culicidae > Anopheles > Anopheles marshallii. The sequence continues at coordinate 50,446,543 of NC_071326.1, read as the reverse complement.
CATTGTCTGCTCAGCACTATATTAAAAGCATGACATGAACATAATACCCTGAACGCATTAAAATGAGATTAATCTGATAACTATCAAAATCTATTAAATTATCCAAGGCAGGCGGTCAATATTTCGGAGTCTCTCGATTAGCACTTATTTCGACTAACCGTATACGATATTACGATTGCCGCGTATACGATATGCCTAACTGATTTTACCTAACTATCTCCTGCGCTGCGGAATAGTACGTTTTAAGTAATTTCCTCAAATAATACTTTTGCTTCATTTTGCAGTAAATATGGTGTAATGATGACAGCTGATCAACCACTGTTCTGCGGCGGGTGCTGGCAGCACTGCCGTTGTGCCCTGTCACCAACACAGTGAAGATTTGTAATTGAACATTGTGTTTATTTACATTCGCTTGATTAGCTGTGTTTTGTTATGGGTGGACCACGGTGTACGGGAGGAAATATCGGTTCTTTTTCTGTGTCGTGATCTTGCTGTCCCGCAGTACCTGTCCGGAGGTGGTTGTACTTTTATCAGCTTCAGTGCCGTCGTGCGTCTAGCGGCGAAAGTGTTTCCGAGAGGGTAAGTACAGCGCGTGAAGAAAGAAACAAACCCTGGTGTGTTACTCCACTATTGTGCAACTGTGCACGTTCTATTCCATGCGTGTCAGATGTTGGCCACGCTCTCTGGAGCCTAAATTGTTGTCCGTTACGAAAGGTGTCCCAAATCACTGTTAGAAATTGTTAATACCATAGGTAACAGCAGTGTGCGTACAACTGCGAAAACTTCCTTCCTCGCTAGGGTTCATTTAGTTGTAACATGATGATCGTCAAATGACCTTGAGTGGATAACGTGGATCCACGTACAGTCGCTGGTGGATATGTTTTTAATCTTCCACCATCAGGTCGAGTTTACAGTTTCTATTGAATACTCCGCTGGTGCTTTAACCTTGCAGCAGGTTAACCATGCCCAGAGTTCTTTGAACCTACGACTCATGGCAAACCGCTTAATCACATGCGTTTCATGCAGATGTAAAAATCCGCCGGGTTGTTGTTTCGGCTAGTTTTCCCACACGACGACGGTCCGTAGGGCAGTTAGGCTTAAAATAAGAATTGAAAAATATCAGAATTTACCGATGAACGGTGAAATACGGAGAAGTAACAGAAGACTTGTTGCCCCGGTTAATATATTGCGCATACGCAGTACAACACGTAGACACTGCTTGTGACACCGCATAGGTTCGAAATGGCTGTGAGCAGCACAATTAAACTAGCGTCATGTGTGACTCATAGGGTAATGTTCCGATTCAACCAATATGCAATATCAAATGCACTTACCTTTGTACGCAATAAAATCACACCTTGTTCTCCGATTTCCATTCGAAACATGTGTAACAAATAGGGTGTGACGCATTTGAGCGTTCCAACCTTGAAAAACTGGCCAAACAACTTAGTGTTTTTTTTCTAGATGCATGGATTTGGCATATTATCAAAAAATTTTGAGCCAAGTTGATTTGCTTCTATGGAATCAGAAATAAACTTCGGAGCAAATCACATCTGGTACAACACCATGCTGGAGGAAATTCATTCGACGTCCACAACGCATCGTAATTGCGCAACGCAAAACTTACGGGAACACACACACACGATCCCCGTGCATTGTGACCATAGGTATGTACACCCGTTTCCAGAGGAAAAAGTATACCGTAGAACCCAACACAGAAGACCCGCGATAAACAAATTACCGAATGCAGAGAATGTGGACCACGTTTTCGTACCGTGCCGTATTTCATTCATCAACGCAAGGATGAAACCATCACGCAGCGAACGAATGTTGGGAGGATGAATGGAATTCCTGAGTAATTGGGTTTGGGCAAGGGCATGAAAGGGGTACTGGCTTACCAGAGCCGGTTTTTTCGTGTGTGTTTCGTCTGAGCGTATACGGCGCCTTCGGTTTCAGTGGATTGCGTCTCGTTTTCTCCTATTTTGCTTTCCACTCGGTTATTGTTCTGCCTTTTTGCCTTTGTTTTGTCGCATACCATTCGTCCAGCAAGGTTCTTATCGAGATCTTACCTCGAGAAGAAAATATGAACGAAAAAATGTACGGAAACGGAACAGAATACCCAAAGGAGGTATGAAACTTCCCGACTTCATGGCAGTCCGAGCATTTGTACATAGAAGAAACAAGGCTTCGAGGAATTTTTAGTTGCTTCCAATATTCTAATTATTGAAGATTCAAACAACGATCGATTAAAGTGTTTAAATATCACGCAATCTATTTATCTTATCTTAATATCTAAACTCCTAGGTGGAAAATGTCCATGTACATGGGGAAAATAGCAGAAAGTTAACATTTGTACTGGTTTAGGATTGCATTAAAGCTTATAAATATCTTTGAATAACTGAATTCAGATTTAATTCTACAATTAATTTAATTCACATTTTGCACTATCCAACATGAACAACATTACAACTACCTCCAAGGCTCCAGCCGCATCTGGCTGATGGTAACAGTCAGTGGTCGATGCACTTGGTACTTGCTGTCGCTAGTAATAGTACGCACAAGTACCACGTTGCTGATGGTTCCTTCGACAATGCGCACTCCACTGTTAACGTCTTATTCTGTTTCTGGAGCAAACCTCCGGCAGTGTGCAAACAATCCCGGGCAGATGTAAAGCACGTATACGATATGGGTGTGAGTGCGAGTGCGCCGTTCCGCGCCACACGGAGGAAGGCTGTGGATGTCTTATCAGGGGATAGGAATGGTCGTTTCGGCTGTTAAACCGTAGCTCCATTGGTGCACATTGGTGTTTTCTCGCTTGCTCGCCCACAGTGGACGAGTCCGACACACGGTGCACGGAACCGTCGATGCCGTGTTCTTCGGCACACTCAAGGACGCGACTCCGGCCCGTATTCGAAATGCTCCGGTCTGGTACGAGGATGATGCGCTACAGCAACCGTATGTGCAAACGTCACTGTCGTCGTCACCATCATCATCGTCGTTGTACGGTACGGGTCAGCACACATGCATAGCTGGCTGCATCGGTATATCCAAGGCGTACGACGCACCCGTGATCGACCGCGACAGAGCACACGATCAGATCGCCATCCGAAGACACTGCTCAGTTCGCTCCGAGCCCTTTCTGTAAACGGCACGTGGTACTGTGGCCAGCGTTGGCACTAGAACGTTTGCTTCCAACCCAATCAATCGCGCACAAGGGCGTTTAGCACTGTAATCGTGTTGGTCTGTGTTGTGTGGTGGTAGTTTCTTGTAACTTGTCTTCACTCTATGTACCGTTCTAACCGCTTCCATCTTATTCATTTCCGTTCTATCGTAGGTGAAACAAATATGTACCACGGTATCGTTTGAAACCTCGCCATTCATACCGACAACGCGACAGCAATACAGTGCAGTGCATACATTGTGAAGTTGAGACTACTCCAAAGTCGCAACGTTCTAGCTTTGTTGCTAGATTCAGACGAAAAAGGAAGGCAAAACAACGACCCAGAGCACCCAGTGGAAGAGAAAAGTCAACAAGTGTTTGGTGCGGGAAAGGCGTGCAGCGAAAGAGTTCCATCCCGTGGAGACGCAACATGCACAAAGCAACGTACAGTGTTACCTTCGTTCGCCATGGCGAAAGCGAATGGAATAAGATGAACCTTTTCTGCGGATGGCACGACGTGGGTCTCAGCGAGGAAGGTAAAACAAAAATCGCACTACCTGTGGTAGATGCTTCAACAGCACTTTCTGTTCATTGCAAACTTATTGCATTTTGATGCTGCATTTTCAAACCACCATACAATGTGGCGTACACAACGCGTCGCATTCGATTCCGTTCAATCACGTTGGACGTTCTATTTTTAGGTGAAAGCCCACGATATCAACATTGCTATGTGCTGTGACGGTTCTCGACAACGACAACAACCGGTCGAGTGTATAAGTGTTTTTTTTTGTTTTCAACGCTCAGTTATTTTGATCACCATGTTTTGGCGGTCATTATCGGACCGAAGTTCGAAAACCTGATGCCGGAAAGCTATTAGCTAGCTAGCAGCTTTATTTTCCGTGTCGTTACCATGTGCACACCGGAACAGTTGAGGGAATCGTATTGATATGTGTGTGACTGTAGATGTGTAGATCAGCAGCAAAAGATACGTCACAATTCAAGAAACAATTTGATTGAAACAGCTGTGTGTGATGCTTTTCTTTCTTACCATGTAGAATTGAAGCCAAACTGGCCAAAGGTGACACTAGCGATAGTGGAAATGGGTCCATTCGTCCACACAGGCTCACCACTCGTGGAAAGCTTATCGCGCTAGAGAGCAGCAATATGCGAGAAGCGATGCAATGAGCACAGACAACCCACGCGAAGACGCACCGATGGATGGCCTTGCAAAGATAACCGAACTAACGCACCGTTTCCGGTTCTTGCAATTGCAGGTGAATGGGACGCCCTGGAAGTGTCGGCAGCCGCACTGAAGCGAGAAAACATGTGTTACGACGTCGCGTTCACTTCCTGCCTGCGCCGCGCCAACCAAACGCTGGACATTATCCTAAAGGAGCTAAATCTGGGCGATATTCCGGTCCGGCAGCTGTGGCGCCTAAACGAACGACACTACGGTGCGCTGACCGGTTTCAACAAGCGGCAGATGGCCGATATCTACGGCGAGGAGCAGGTGCAGGTGTGGCGCCGAAGCTTCAACGTGCCGCCACCGGCCATCGAACCGACCAACCCGTATTATCACGCAATCAAGAGCAATCCCCGGTTGCGGCACATCAACGAAAAAGATTTCCCATTGACCGAGACACTCGAAACAACCATGGAGCGGGTCGTGCCGGAGTGGACCGACTCCATCATACCGGAGGTCCGCGCTGGCAAGCGTGTGCTGGTGGTGGCGCATGGTACTAGCTTACGTGGTTTGGTAAAACACATTCAAGGTAATTTCCTATAGTCTGTCTGCAGAATAATAACTCTAGACATATCTTATAAGACTTACGATGCCGGACATACGATACCGCATTATTGGAAGGAGAGTTTATAAGATTTGTAACTGAGCATATTGTTTGATTTATTTGCAATTCTGAAGAGACAACGCTTATTTGATTTTGGTGATGGTTAAAATTAAACTAATGTTCTCTTTTCGAACGTTTGTCTTTCTCTTCCTTTTTGTCTTGTTACACACATACACACAAATGCACCCACTGTTGTGAAATAATTGAAACATGATTTTTATTAACTCCGTAACGATCATCTACCATTACCATTACCATTACAATTACCTAAATGCCCTACATTTCGTATCACAATACTTATCAATCAAAGATATTTCAGACGCAGATATCATGAAGTTCAACCTGCCGAACAGTATTCCGTTCATCATCGACTTTGACGAGTCGATGAAGATGGTTGGTGGCATCCGGTTCCTGGCGAACGACGAAACGGTACTAAAGGCAATGGAGAAGGTGGCCTCAATCGGTGGAAAGTAGGAAATGATGTCGGTGTCCATTTCCAAACGCATAGCCTCTACCATTGGCTCCGATTTGTCCGGTGCTACTCTACCTCATACGTTAGCCTGATTCCCCAACAGCGAAGACCGTTGTTTTACTTCTCCCGAAAGGGTTTAATCAGAATTAAGGATTATTTCTTTTTTTTTTTAGTTTTAACGTGCTTCTATTCGTACGCTATTGGACATGTTTTGCTTTTGTGTGATTGTGTTAGGAAAAAGAAACCCCGCTAGATGTGTTATGTCGTAAGCAGAGATGCTTTACAGTACAACCGTACAGGAAGGATTTGGTACACATTAAAAGATACCAATGTTAGTAACAGTAATCTTGAACACTTTTTCATTAAACGTTGAATTGATGCATCCATTGCACATGCAATTGGGGATTATATTTTTTCACATTATTTTCGTCCGTTAGTTTTAATCGTGCGTGAAAGTGGTGGAGTATTACAGTATCGTATTTACATCGATACCCCCGTTTACAGTCGTTTATAATCATGTAATGGCGAGAAAAAGATTTCGTAACGCGTGTATTCATGTGTGCAGAAACGTAAAATAAAACATTTGTAAACTAATGTGAGCATTCTTCTCTCCGATAGCTCTCCGGGTGTGGCGCGATGATGAGAAATAGAAAGGGAAAAACAAATATTTATATTTATTTAAATCGTCCCTATGCAGATCAGTAAAACAAAGAAAAGGTACCCCACTAGGGTTGAGCACTAAAATCTTTTTTAAGTTCTTTAAAGCTTGTATTTACAGTAGCAATTACATTCAGGAAGGCACAAGAAGAAGTTGATACAAAGGAAGAGTATATTATCAATCAACGAAGCAATATCAACAACCAAGAGCAAAAGTCTTCCACAAAGTGCATCAGCAAATAGATCCTTTTAGTCGTGATATACACGCCGGTAGACTGATTGAAAGAGCGTGCGGTTGCAATCAGCTAAAGCCCCACTCGTAGTATGTGATTCACTGTTGGCTACCGTTCGTATTGAAGAACACACTTCTCTGGGGATTATTGTTGAAGTGCTCTTCAGAGTGTTGACTTCAATTATGCATGTTCGAGAGTCGAACGTAAAAGAGCTTATTAAATTGTGTAGTTACTGTAACACAGCAAAACTGTGTTTTGTAATTCATGCTCTACATGGTGGAAAACCTGGTTGAATCGACCAATTCCAAGTGGTGCAAGGGTTTTTGGTGAGATTGTTATATCTCTACACGTGTCGTTCACGTTTCTCGACGATAAGGCTACCATAAACGAATTGCTTATCGTGCTAGGTACTTTTCTTCGTGTGCGTCCACCCGTGGCAAGCAAGACAAGCATTTGTTCCCGGCATTTGTTTTGCTGTATACCTTATTGGCATCATCGATTATTAGCTACTACAAGCTGATAACAGTTCCTCAGGAAGGAAGCCAAAAACACAGGGCTCAAAGAAACAAAAAAACTACTCAATGACACACTTGCCGGTTGAGTGCCGCGTTCGATTTAGCCTTGAATGTAGGGTTGTTGTTGTTGTTTTTTTTTTAGCGAAGCATGATTACACAGCTGCAACTTTCGTTTGCGCTGCTTTTGCTCGGCACAGTGTCTTGATGCTTATCAAGCTGGTTGCATAACAGGTATGGCTTATCGATACCGTGCTAGCAGCCATACAGATGGGTGTTTATTTTTATTTTTCATTTCTTCTTCAAGTACATTAAACTCCAAACATGTACGGAGGAATGGCCTATGCATTATTCTATTTTTGGTAAATTATGTGGTACTCTGCTTCTTGTTAACAAGCTACTCATTGTTGCAACAAACATCTCATGCGAGAAAACTGACTCCATGTCCAGTCGTTCTATCGTTAATTGCATCTGATCTTGGTAAGTAACGGATGTTGTTCTTGTGGGTGATGTTATCAGCATGTCATTAAAAGAAACTGAGACAGGAACACATGCGTAGTACAGCACATTTTCATTGGTTTATCGTTGAAGATTTTTTTTAACTGTTTCTCTGTTCGGTTCTCTAATGGCATTCACTAGAGAGCTAGGGAGAGAGTTCTTTAAAAAAAATTACCTTTGAGCTAGAATAAAAAACGTCATTTAAAAAATTATTCTTGACCGATGGTGGTGGTTTCGTATCTATTCTTGCTCTTCCTGCTCCACTCACTGACTCATTCGGGCGCGTCGGCAATAGTAAACAAATTCACGATTGCATTCGTTATTCAATTAAGATTTCATCTAGCGATAAAGTTTGATGCCCCTTCCCAATGGGGTTCCGTCTGTTACTCTGTTTCCGACGATCTTTATCGCTCAACTCATGACCCCCTGGTTTTTTGGCGGTTATGCTCGAATAGCACTATTGGCTGAATACACTGCGAAGTAATGCCCCGTAAATCATAGCGGAGTTGTTTCCCATCGTTGATGATTGTAGAGTGCGCTGCTCCAAATGCGAATTTTTCGTTCCCGCATTTTTGGTGTCAACAACCGATGTTTCCTCGGGGTGGGAAAACAGTCTGTGGCCTCTTCTGAAGAAGCTTTGAAGCAAAACAATATTGTAGCAAGGCGGAACAAGCAGGGGCAAGAAGACTGGGGGAAAAAAACTTGCTGCCCAATTCTGGTCAGCCAATGAAACTTTTACAGCGAACTTTCCGGTTAGCCAAACAGCACGTTTCAACGCACATTTCATCGGCAGTGCTTGACCAGCCGCCACGGTAACCTTTTACAACCGTACGTGCCGTTTTTGCAGTTCCTCATAGCGTTATCTTTAAGATAAGATTTTTTTAGTTTAGAAATCATAATCAAAGGCAACTAACTTATTCAAACACATGTTTAAACATTAAAGTGCACAGCCAGACAGACAGGCAGATACTGCGTGAGTGATTACAACATTATTTCAGTTTCAACCACAACAACGAAGCAACGGTGATTATTTCATGTATTTACCATTCTAAGTAAAGCAAACAGAAGATAAAGTATGAGAAAGCATAAAGTCGATTGTGTGGAAACATATTTTCACTAGCCAGAAGTCTGTTGCCAATATTTTGGATGATTCGTTATGCGTACATTCCTTGGTGTTGGTCATTTCTGCCATTTGTTTCGGTTATTTGCGCTGTTTTGATAACAACGTTTTAAAAGAAAAAAAAATTAAGTAATTTTTTTTTCATTATTTTCTATCTAAATATTAATAACAGTTTTGCAATAAATGCATGTTGTAGCACGATTAAGAAAAATAATAATTACGTTGTGCAAAGTTTTATAAAATAAAACATACGATTTGCTATGGATTTTGCATAACTTTAGCCACACGTCATTTAAAATTTCGTTTAAATTTAACAGCTGGTTGTAAGGCATTAAAAATATATAATAAATAAAATATTTTTGAACTATTTTTACAAAAGTTTTGTAACTCCTGTCATTCAATCATGAGGACCCCGTTCGCGTGTTTTCATCTTAAGAATTTTGAAATTTGAATCTCACAAATAAGTTTTGTATTTAAAAAAATTATAGGTTTAAAAACCACTAGGTTTGAAAAAACAAGCATTAGAGCCAATTACTCAAAAATAAAAAAAAAATTACCGGATAAGCTCTATCTGGAGAAACTAATTCTAGTTTCAATAGACGTATTACACCTATTCTGGTAGTTGATTCAATTCGAAACCATACTTGAGCTGTTAGATCGGTAATCTTGTCAGATACACACAATTCTATAAAGTTGAAATGAATAATTCTTTTTGTTTACATTTTACTTACAGTGTAAACCTGATAATACTGCGAAGAAGCGCGAACATAAACTACAAGGTAACAACAAGGCAAACCGTACTTAAATATTATTATTAGTTATTCCAAACATGGTTTCGGAATAAGTTGTATCGCAACTACATGCTAACAGCTGGTTTGCTGACAATCGTTCACTGTTCCGTCTCTTCCGTTTCTGTGTGTTTACGCTCATGTGTTAAGTCGATTCGCTACACAGCTCGACTGTGTGCTGACTCACGTGACCCGCCAACAACTTCATCCAATGGCACCCTAGCGCGAGGTCATTCCAGATAAAACACACGCACACAAACAAGCAAGGGACAAGAATCATCCAAGCAAGCAAATAGATGCAACCGAAAAACAATCAAACCCAACGTCTGTTATCATGCCTCTCTACACACTATCAGACGATGAGTGGCGGCAGAGGGGTTGCAAGACTACACACATTTACCATGCATTGGTGCTTCGCTGCGTGTGCTCGCATCCTATGTCTAACGGTAAGCGAGGCCATTTGAACAAGTGTTGAAATTTGTTTATGTTTTGATTGGAATTGCCGACTACCGAACGCGAGAAGATCGATCTCACCGTCATTAGCTGCGCTTAATTCTCCCACCATCAATCTTGAACGTTCAATATTTGGAAAAGCATAAGCAGAGAGAGAGAGAGACTTACGCATTGAGAGAACAAACATGAAAGTACATGGCCAAGGGGTGAATAAAAAAAATATTCCGATCTTACGAACACTAGCAATGGACCAACGGTCAGGCGGATGAGGTCGAATGTGCGAGTACAATGTGCATAATCTGCCACTACCACTACCAGTACGGAGCAAAGCAGGCGAGGAAAATCCGCCAAGAAAAATCATTTTTGCCTTCGTGATTTTCTCGCCCATGGCGTAAGGTTAAAGAGACGGCAAGTGGTTGCGCTTTGCGCACGTGCAGCAACAGTGCATTGCAAGTTATTGTAAACGTACGATAATGTGGAAATAAAAGAAATACGTTTTCCATTAGATTTAACATTCTTTAAAGCATATATTATCATGGCTAATCAGTCACTGTACATTAATTTAACTTTAAACTGGATTTAACGAAACATCATCTGTTGAGGTACTGGGCCACTCCATCACTCAAGTGTTGCACTTTAAAGCTTCGTGCATACTTGTATGTTAAAAACTTGAAAACTTTAACGAACATAATTATGCTCGGAGCGTCTGCAACAACTTGAAGAATGATAAGCTTCCCATCGTTTAATTTGAGTTAACTTTCAATATGAAAAACTTAGTACAAAACAGCTGATTATACGCTGTTTTGGCATCTACCATTATACCTGCTACCGGTGTGTCATTCACTGTGGCATGATTACGGCATTGTCGGTGAGAGTTTCGGTCCCGCATCCCGCAGATGTAAAGGATAGGAGCGGAGATTAAGACAGCAGACGAGGAACTGCGAAATCCCCCGTGGTCGTGCAATAGCGAGAGCGAGAGCCTGTCCGAGCATGATGTAAACAGTGCAGCACTCGCGGTAGAGCTGTGTTAAAAATAAGCAGACGCCAGCGTGTGCATGAGCGAAACGGAACGAGTGGACGTACGCAATGGCGGCGAATGGGGCAGCATGCTGGCGACTTAAAAAAGAAACCGCAGTCTCCCCGCGATTCGGAGCCGTCTTATCGTAAGCAAACGGTCGACTGTCGGTGTACTTTGCGCTTCGAAGGCGCCTGTGTGCTGGTGAGCAAGTGTCAAAACGACGGCAGCAGTAGCCAGTGCCAGATGTGCGACACGGGCTTTCGCGGTTCGCGCACGATTCGTGGAAATCGCAGCAGGTGTGGGACGACTAGCGCCATTTACAGTCCGGCAGCATCCACAGATACCCGGAACTCGGCCGGTTACTCCATCGGTGTGAATCGTTGCCGCGGTGTCGTCGTTGTTCGATAAGAGGTGTGACAAGCGAGAGAAATCACAACAATCGTGCGAAAAAATCGTGCTTAGGTGACGTATTTTCTGCTGCGTTCTGTTCATCGTGCGCACGCCCCTTGTCGTGCTCCGTTCTCTGTAGTGTTGGCGTTTGTGTGCGAGCATCGCGAAACAGGGGAGCAACCCTGGAGTCACTAGTCATTCGATTCGATACAGCGAACCAGCAGAATGGCCATCGTGAATCCGTTCAGCACACCTCCCTAAGTGCGTGAAAATGAATCGCCTCGGAAAACTCACCCCGGGCCAACCGTGAATAACAGCTGGCTCGAGACACAGTCCTTCAATCGCAGTAACCCCACGTCCATTCGCCCGAACCCGAGGTTTCATTCATCACCAAGCAATGCTCGGACCAACACCAGTGCAGTGTACCACTCCTTTGTACGAACCGACCCGGTTCCTGCGGTTCCCAGCAGGAATAGCATCGCCAACATATTCATTCCTGGGGCATGTTTTTGCCTCCGCTGTACAGGTGTTATGAATGAAAGTGTTTCCGCGCATGCTTGACCATGTGCCAACCTCAAGCAACGGAGGTGGGAGGATTAGAAATCATAGAATATCGAATGGATTTTTACCATCCCATCTCGCACCCACTGATAGGTTTTGTTTGTCTTTTATTGTTTGGTAAACTAGCAGAGAAAAAATCCTCAATTCTTAACAACAATTTGTGGACGAAAACATTTGCAGTAACAACAATCAACGAAAAAGTTGTTTTCGATCCAAAACACACTCATAACATGCAAGTATTTTCATAAACATTACCGGTTTCCGTGTGCTAGTGGCAGCAGCTGTTGGTTTTTGCTGTTTTCGTAATGTGTTGGATGTGTTCAGCATTTTGCAGATTGCATAAGGCCCGCACACTGGGAATTCCCATCATTTTATCAAACCAATAAACGACTTTTAAGGCGTTATCATAGCATTCCCAAATGTTGATTATCGCTTTGGAATATGTTTTTGTGATATAAACATTACTTTCAAGTTCTTTGCAATCAATTTGTTGTTATCAATGTCCCAAGATGTTACTAGTTAGTAGCAGCGTTTCATAGGACTTAAAATTGATGTGTGACACACTTACGACACGAGTTACTCGAAGAATCGCGATGTTGGTTCAAAACCCGGCGCCACAAACAATTTCGCCAATTCTCGGACATTGTCCGCGACGTCATCGTTTGTGCGGTGAGTTTGTTTGCTCGTAAGCGTCATCAGACGTTAAACAGTGTTTCCTCACAGCAGCACGGGAGACACAACAGTGTCAGTCTCTCAGCCGGTCCGGCGGAAGGGGGTCACTTTGACGACACTGGCGGGGGCCTGCGTACTCTGTCGGGCTTGCGTCGGTCCGGCAACGTCATCGAGCACGAGCGCAGTTTTCTCACTCTCCCGCCGGAGCACATACATGCAAGAGCTATTACTAAGCTGTGCTGGTGTTGCGTCCACCGGACAAAGGCTTCGACCATTAGTACATGCGTGACTGTGGCAGCGAACGCACAGTTCGCCTACTGTATCCCGGACCGTCTCCGCGAGAATCGAGCGGTCGATTTTTCCAACGCAAACGCGATACCAGTGCGAAAATCTTGAACGTATTCGTGGTGGGAAGCGAATTGACTATTCATTTCCAGCTGTGAGCCGACCGCGTCAACGTGACGTGCGATAGATTTGCTACAGTTGCATCTATCGATTGGCAGCGGTGTAACTTTGCAATCGACTATAGCATTGGTTACGGGGCGAGGTGAATATTTTGTGCGAATACATTGATGAGCTGAAGATCGCTTTGTGAACCAATTCGTTTGTCGCTGCTCTGCTGCCGAAGAATAGACGGACAGTAGTGTGCGCGCGTGATTTTTTGTGATTCCTTCCTGTCCGTCCTGTTCTAGCCAATAATGCTGTCGACGGTTGTTCGGTAGTTGTTTATTTGGTGTCACTGCGTTACTTGGTTTGATTTTGAGTAGTCCGCGAGCCGCTACCAGCAGCAACGCAATCTTCGTTTCCAACGCCACTTTCATCGAAGCAACGTAACCGCCGTCGCAGTCATTCGTCGTCTTGACTCGGGTTATGTTGCTTTGATTGAATAAACGGGCGAGTGGAACCTGCTTGAAACTGTGCTGCCTCACGGCGAAAGGGACGGAATACATGGTAATGCCGCCTAGTTGTCTTTTGCAACCGAGACGAAATTCCAGTTTGCTACTCGCAGTTCCGTCGAAACGGGAATTCCAACATTTTGGAAGGGGAAAAGGAAGGAAGAAAAGACTATATTGAAGTTGTTACGGCAATTGTATGCAGGCGGAAAAATATAAGGCAATTTTACCACTAACCCGCGCCTCTCTGCAGCAACTTTGTGGGCGATTGTGCGTAAACGCGTTGCTACCGCGGCCACTTCCAGTAGATCAGTGAAAGCAGTGGACCGGCGTCCGAGGTCTCTCCAGACGCAAGTGTAAACATGAAGCGTAATGTTTAAATATAAATAGTGTTTAACCTCGTGTGTGACGGTGTGGAAAGTGTCCCGAGAATAAAAAAAAGCAATCTACGTACACACAACACCAAAAACGTGCAAAAACAGACGTATCACTTCATCGTCACAATGCTGCGCCCCCGGTTTGGTTATGTTTGATGCAGACAATTTTAGCTGCCTTGGAGTATGCAAAGGTAAGTTTACCATATATTAAAGTTTGCTGTTTTAATTACCCACCACCACAGCTCTCTTTATTAGTACGCATCCTCGCGCCCTATTGGGCATCTGGCCGTGTACGAATTGGATGTGAAGGTTATTTCTCACAAGCGGTACGCGGGACCAGCAAGGGCAAGGCCGCTTCGGTACGATTAACACTCCACCATGGTGGCGTACACGTCGATGAACCAAAAACCCCGTAAAACACCGCAATGCGTTCCACCATTAATTGGCGCGGGCAAGAAGCAATTTCATGCTAGCCGTGCTTGCCAAGCCGCGTATTGAGGATTGATCAAGGTGACAAACTGCCGCTGATGGACGATTTCGCCAGGATTAACAGCATGCCTGTGAGCATGCGACGTGCTAGCATTTTTGTTGATTGTGGTTTTGTGTTTGATTAATCATTCGCACAAAACTCCATTTTTCTGTCTTGGCAATGCTTAGAATATCCTTGCTTCAGTCATCCTATCCTTCAACAATGCATATTGTTATGCGATAAATGATAAATTGTGTGAATTTTATCTATTTTATAATGGAATTGTGTTGTTGTTTGAAGATCCTTTTTTGATTGTGATTTGGGTTTATATTGTAATCCATGATTTAATTCAAAAAAGGTTTTACCTACATCAAACGTACTTACTTTACTTGATTCCCGTGTCCAGCCCAGTCTTAACATTGAGTGAGAAATATGTAGGTTAAGTGTACCAATAATGGTGCAAACAATTTAAACTATGTTGGAGGTGTATCGAAATTCTGATTCTTCAACGAAATATGTTTTTAAAAAACCATTAAACATAGCGAATTTCATGAAGTTTTATAACTATTTTGTGAACGTTCTATTGTTCCTATAATGGATATGGCACAATTGTGGTGACTTCGTGTAGTGCTGTTATTTTTGTTCATCAGTTTATCATTCACACTTTTCCCTTAGCAATGAGGTAATGATCCAGTTTCTTTCTCCATCTTCCGTAGGACTTTGGAGGTCAATTTGTCTCTCAAATGGCTACTCAAATGCTACTACGACTACTATAGGAACATACCTGTTTATGGTTCCCTTAGTGGTTCCTATAGTTTATGGTTCCACTATGGCCAAAATCGACAAAATATTAAGAAATTACACTCAAAGACCGCATATTTGCAAAATCTATTTCAGCACATTCGTGAAGACTTCATATGATCTTCTTGTCACTTATTGCCGTAAGAAATAGAAGAAGAATAAGAAATGACTTTCGTTATGAAATCATAAGTAATTTTGCATATTGTTGCAGCCTATTTGTAAAAGTTGAATATTTAAACCATTTTAACACAGAATGAGGCCATTTGTATTTTACGCGATTCGTCCTGCGATAATTTCGTAAAACTAAAATTATCGTCATTAAGTTCAGTTTGTCGCAGGGATGGTATATTATTCCACTACCACCATTATTGGTACACTTATACTATGAAATCTTACCTTTTCGATACATCAAAAATATGTCTTTTCAAAGTGATAAGCTGAAATGCAACGTAGATTTATCAAAAGTGCGCCTTTATGTTTACTACTATTCCTAAGTTCGCACATTTATCGTCATCACCAAAAGAAGTCTCTATTTGTAGAGCATGATATTTTAAAATGCTCAAATAATTTACTTGTCGCTCATCGTTAAATTTCCTACAAAAGCCTTTGAATACGATAGCGCCTTCAATCAGCCAAATAAGTTGGCACGAGTATTTGAGCAACAATAATCAATGCAACTTGTAGTTTAAACAGATTTAAAATGCATTTTAATCTAGAGTCTATGTTCAAGGCGTTAGGACTAAATGCGACTGGAAAACTTTCCACTTCACTCACACCCACACCATCTTGGAAAATGTTGATTGACTTATTCTATTTTTCACGATTTGGGTCCTTGTAAAGTTTTGTGTTCGAAACGAATTGTTCGTTTTTATAATTAATTGTCATTGTTTGGAATCGGTGACGAATGCAGCTCCACACCTATTGCTGCAAATTGTTTCACGAGCAATCCCATTTTAAATCAAACGCGATAATATCGCGACCAATTGATTTGTTTCGTACGATTATTACGAGCAGCTTGGAGCTATTTCTTGGAGCTGCAACGAATCATTCAGCATGAACGGGTCACGCGGGTGAAATTTGTTTTCGTTTTCTACGGAATGATTTAATCTCACCGCCGGTACATAAAACGAACATATGGGTTTGTTTTGGTATAACGTCAATGTAAAGTGATAACACAACCAACATTGATCAGCATTATTTATAAAAACCAGGTTTTTAATCATGATAGCTTTTCTGCAAAAGTACCAGTATTATATTTGGAAGGAATGTTGCGAAATATCGGCAGGTTTTTTTATAGTCATAATGCAGTTATAACATTCTTCATAACTAAAGATTTGTTTCGGAATCGGCTAGGGCGAGAAGCATGCAAATGAAGTGTAAATTTAATCATATAGCAAGAATCGGCATGCACTTTAATGTTGTTATCAAACGATCGATAAAATGCTCATGTTACGGAAAATGTAAAAAATACATCGTAAATAAATGCTATTGACTGTTTGCTCTGCTCGGGTTGCACAAACCAATAGATAGAAAAACCCGAATCGTAATCATGTCCCTGTCGGAAGAGGTTGAATGGAACGCAAACGGTATTCTCGTGTGACCTAAATTTAGTTTTACTAGTTTGCGAGAAGAGCGATGGCAGGATAGTAAATGAGGGAAGATAGATATGAACGAATGGCACGTTTGCAGGATCTGCGAAAGATCAAACTTCAACCGATACGGTTTAAATTTGGCCGTAAATCCTACCGGTGTACGTGTGCCGGTTGCAATGTCCGAGGGATTTCCGTTCACTCGCACCTTCTCCATAAACCATTTTGCGAAAGGTGTACGATTCCAATGCGGCTATCAGGGTTGGCGGCTGACAGAGGCATCATAAGCCATTCGAGAAAATCCCCCGTCGATCGTGCACGGAATCGAATTTCCACATTCCGAATCGGCGTCGTCCGTGCCTCTACATTTTTCGGTCCAATAAATCCCAGCACAGTCAAGTACAAACTTGAACAAGTCCGTGCATTACGGGAAAACAATTCGAAAATAAATTACCAGATTTGCAATGGCAAAGGAAATGGTATTATGCCGATGTTCGACCTACATGATGCGGTGTCCTGGGACATGGAAAATCATTAACGGCCACACATCGTATTTATCCGTTTTTAAACCGAGTGGTTATCAATAATTCGATTCATGGAATGTTCTGTCTTTCAAACGGATGGAAATATAAAGTAAGAGTGTGCTATTGAAAGGAACGTTGAAGACTTTTTTGCAAGCATTTGAGGTTGATTAGAACATAAATAATCAGAAAATATGTTGTTTCTTTGTGTTACCTCATAATTAAATCCTTCTAGCAGCGTTGGCTTCTAGCGTTGGTATAGATATACATTCGTGGCTCTCTTTAGCCTTTCGTTAATTGTGTCATGAAGCAGTAAAATAAGTAAGTTCGTTGGAATTCAGATTAATCAAAACGTCTAAAACGTGACTGAAAATGTACACCTGTTAGTGGTCTGCCCCGTGGTTGTTGAGAATGTACAAGATGTCCATCCGACCCCAACGTCATACTTTGGGGAAACAACGCACCAACTCAGCGCACGAAACTGGCGATAATACGCAGATAGCTTTCAGGGGCATGCTGACGTACATTGTTGCCTATTGGGCCAGCTCTGCCGTTAGCCGTTGTGTTTTCATTCGTAATCTAGTATATTCAACTTCCATATGCCGCTTAACAACAATGTACTGCCGGTTATCATAGTTGGGGATGCGAACATTGATTAAGGCTATCTCGGGGACAGTACGGATATGGCGTGTCCTATTGTAAACTATTTTTAGGTCCAAAGCAATGCGATGTTGAAAACGGACGATGACAAATTTAGCTGCTGACTTGACTTCATGCAGCCACTTGGAATTGAAAGAAGAGAAAGCTGATGTACTTGAAATCCACATGAGAGGTGGAATATCACCTATTCTAGAGATCGTCGATCTTTGGTGCAGTTGTCCAGGAGAAACATAATTAATTACATTTCAAATATTATAATTTAATTTTACTCCATCTGATAAGGTTCACATTTTTTTCTGTATTAAAAAATATAATACACCGTTTCGCTCATGAATGTAGAAGCTATCTCCTAGCCATAGCATTAGTTTAGATGCAGTCAATTAGTTGCAATTTCGGATCTCATTAAGTTTAAACCACAACTACGAATTGACACAATCTGTCCCTTCGTTACCTTGTGTTCGCAAGAACGAGAACTAAACCACAGATGCGGAGTTCGTCGTCGCCTAATTAAATCAGAATCGTTTTAACAGCCTCTCGACCCGCAATTATGGTGTGTAATTAGTGAGACGTCAGATTTATTGCTAGAACGGGCTATCAGTACATTTCATCTCAAAATTAAGCACTTCGGAAGATAAAACCATGACATACCGGTGCCTAAGCGTTTTGGCAAATGATTGTGACCTCTTTAAGTGAAATTCTTACCACTCTTTCATTGATCTTGATAATTCCATGCTTTCTTGTAGGCCATTTTGATAAAAATGTTCGATAAGCTATTTTTCCGCGGAGTAGCATCGTTTCCACTCACAAGCTCCGTAACGTGTCGCAGTCGTTTTATTTTACATGGATTTTTATCTTGCGCGTGGCCAATTTAAAAACATACTAAACCTCACCCCACCGACATCAACTTTATGGGTTATTATTTTTAATTAGCAGAGGCAGTATCACCTGTCCAGCCGGCGGTTCCATGTTGTTCTGCAGGGTAGAAGCAGTGTCACTTTTTCTCGACAAAGCGCAAGCGCCACCCGATGTATCAATTCTGTATTGTTATCGTGTCGTCATTATCTATCATCATCACTACTAAATTAAACATTATGCCCACCCTGGGTACGGTTTGATTGTTGCGAATCGAACCCGTTTCTTCGTCCTGTCCCGAAATTTTGTATCCTAATGCGATAACGCCCGGCACTTCATTCCGTGGGCTACGATCACCCGGACATTGCCATTGCCGTCGTTGTTGGCACGATGGACGGATTTGTACGAAGCCATTTGTGCGCTCGCAGCAGAACGGAATGTAATTTAAGCGGAATGGAACATTACGATTAGGATACTGGGAGCTATTACCGAATGAATGAAATGTCGCTCAATTTCTGGCTGACCTTGTTACATGATGTGTGGGCTTTTTTTTTGCAGGCTTGCTATCTGCACGTTGAAAGTCATTTCGTTCCCCCCAGCAATCTGCAACGAGCATTGATGGGTATATGATTGTGCTTTGTAAATCCCTTGTGTTAACTGCGCAAAAATACCCTATTAGCTTTATTTTGTAGTACAACAATGCTATTGATTCAAATTGATGAAACATTCACATGTGCTTAAAGCGGCATGCATCATTACAACCAGCAATGACCAAGGCTAATGCAAACATCCCATGACATTGCTCGTTAAAAAGAAATTTGTAACCGTAGTCGTTAAACAATATTCAGATGTATGAGTATGAAGCTCTAGACAATTGAACTGTACGAAATCATCCCATGTCTGAGCTCTTATCGCTTAATGTATTGTTGCAAAGTGGTGTGTGCCGTCTAACATATCGTTAGTCATCCACATAAACTGTTACTTTGCGTCACTTACTATTTCTTTACTAAATAACACTCGATTAAAAGACAAAAGTGCATTATCATTCATCAACGCCAGACGTTTGCAGCATGTTGTACGAATGGCATGTTGCGTGTCGACCACACAATTCTTTGCACCCTAAAAGGTAACTCCCGAAAAGCATTTGTTTTATTATTCTATAGTTGTTTATAGTAACTTGTTTTCGTTGCTTTTTTTCATCATGTCCTGGCGATGTTTCCTCTCCGCTTTAATCTTTCGTTGCACGTCGCACGAACAAATTGCAATCTATTATTCATTCACTTCCGGTCGTATTGCACACTCGAAGTGCATTGTGTGCAGGATGCACATCACGGTATTTCGCACCGTACAAAGGAAACATTGTTCCTAACTTTGACATTCATACATTTTGCGGTGAGCTTGCTGTAAACGGCAAACTTATCTTTCTCATGCATCAGGCAAACTTACACTTGCTTCATATTTGCTAAACTTATTGATAAGTTGTTAACACAGTGTGGAACCTACTTTTCTGTTTTTCATAAATTGCATCTATCTTAATATACAAGTTTATATAGAATACATGAAAGATAGAAAAAAGAAAGGAAACGGAAAGTAGTTAGTAACAAGTCAGAATCAATTTAGAATAAAAATAGAATCAGATCAAAACAACATCAATTACTATTTCGAGACATTATTCTCTAGTGCTACAAAAAGTCATCATTGCCATTTATGTGCAGATCGTTTTTAGCTTTCCCATCTCATTTTCTCCTCAAGGGGAAATTTCTCACCCTTGTGCGGTCACGAAAATGACAATTAGTTCCATGTGCAATGAAGAGGCCAGAGCGTATAATTTGCTGCTGGTGTGAGCGGCAGTTATTACACCTCCGCATGTACATTTTGACCTTCCGAACGTAATGTAATCCACGAAAGATCCGGTTGGAACTGTTTTAATTTCTTTTCACCTCGATGGAGAACTGTAAACGAAAAAGTGGCATTTCATTAGCGCCCATCAAAGCACGATTGCCCACCCCCAATGTCAGCCAAACGTCCAACATCCGATGTTGATGAAGTACTTTTCCCAATGCTTTATGTGTCTTTAATTTCACTCTGCGAATGACCATAATCGGCAACCAAACGGAACGAAACGATGTTGACATTGAATTTGCATTTTGGTTGCAATACCCTCGTTTTTCCTTTTTTTTATGAATGAGAGCTGTTCCACATTCAACCGGCACTGGGTGGTTTTAGGCCCAAGTGCTGTCTTCATCGGTCACTGGTTAATGGGGGCATCGGTTGAGCTTCAGTAGACAATCCACTGCCCAATTGTTCTTCTGGGCCGTGTGGGGTTAAACTCCAGTTTCGGTACGTTATTGTTTTATGTGCAAGCAGGGAGTAATTTTACAAATTTGTTGTGCCTTCCATTTTAAACTAGAAATACTGTATGTCAACTTTGCAAGTCTGTCACTCAGCTAACCCCACAAAGTTAATCACAATATTTTGCTTCAAAGCTGCATAATAAACATGAACGTTATTTGCTTTATCCGATAATAAATACAGCAAACCAAACCAGAAACGAACAGTTGATTTTTGGTCTAAATCCGAACCGTCAATCAATTTTTACCGTAATAGAAGCCCTTTTGCTGATACAAGTAAAATAATCTATTACCATGTGCGCAACCATCGTGAAATTGAAAATGCCAAAGGAGATCAGATTGAAAACGCATTCTGACGTGGCTGTCGTTGACTTTTCGTACACCGCCCAATCAAACCTGTCCAGCGTTAAGTGCTTCTCTTATCACACTTCGAGGATCGAAGAATTGTTTCGCAAAAGACAGGGTGAAGAAACACATCTACTTGACCAAAGCCACAAAACCATACCGAACCCAAACCGGAAACGGATCCAAAACCATTGCATAATGATTGACATACACGTGAAGCTGTGTAGAACACTCCAGCGGAAAAGATGATGATGGTTGGTATCCGTACAGAAGTTGCCGACACTGCATCTAGTTCCGGAATCAGTGAGGCAGAAAAATAAAAGACTTTCAACATGACCATGGCAGCACCCGGCAGTATGCGTCTTCGTACCCAAATGATATTCTGGGCGGTGAGGGTTCGTTTGGGGCGTTGTCTTGCAGCAGAACTTACGTCCCATCCTGTTAGCTAGCTGGTAATGTCAATTTGCTTTTTCGTTTCCCTTTTGAGTCATGATCAGTGAAGCAATGGTGCCTTCTACTAGTACCATTCAGCGAAAACCGAAAGCTATGCCTTCAAATAAGCTAACAACTATTTCCTTTTTCGGAGCATTTTCAACAGCACCACAGCAAAACACGGTGAGCAAACTGTGTCGACTCAAGGGTAAACGTCCTTCGACGCGTTTGAAGAACTTATCTTATTCGACAAGGCATACACCCCTAAAGGTAGTACATATGACAGAGTCAATATCGAGCACCTGGTTTAAGATGTGGGAATTGCCTTCGTATCCAGGAATTATTGTTGCTTTAGGGAATTACAACTATATGAAGCGAGAGTAACTAACTAGCTAAAGCTAACATTAGTATCTAAGTGTATCTAAAGTATTATATAAACATGGATCGATGGTTTTTTTAATTGATTTGCTTAACTTTAGCATCTTAATGCGTACTAGCAGCTAACAATTTGGGACGGCCCGGTGGCATGATGGTAGCGACGCCAGTCTTTACACGAACGGATTGGACCAAAATCCCAAAATAGAATCAAAGAAAACCAAAAATGGCAGGCCTAGACCTCTTGAGCCTATAAAGAAGAACTGTCAACTGTGTAGGTATCTGCAAATATGCACCTGTTAGAGAGTGTGCTTAGGTAAAATAGAAATATCAATTGTATTTTTTGTAACACCTCCAGCTGTTTGGGGCGAGTTTTACATGAATGCAACAGAAATAATCGACTAGATAAATATAAAAGCGTACCAAACGCAATCGTTACCCAAGAAACAATACCGTATAACAATAGAACAAAATTAAATTCTTATCATGCTTTATGCTTCCCACTGTAGCAAACAATAGTTGTTCTAAAGGCTACATTAACGATAGCACGTCTAATGAGAAAAACCCGTTCGTGGTTGAAAATTCCTATCCATCAGCCGTTCACGAACGCCTCAATCTAACACTGTGCACTAGCACTATTGCAATTGATGTAAATTACCATCCCTTTGGTTTCTTTTCGTCCACACTACCGGTACCGTCACCGTCCTCAAATGCAAATATTGCCCGTGTGTCGTAAGTTTGCATTCGGTTGCAGTCTGCATGTTAAACAGTTTCTTTCACCGATGGCGTATCTTATGCAGAAGACCTGTTTCGTCTGCTCGTTTGTTTGGACTCCTAACCCAGCGAGTGACACATTCCCATCGCGCTCCATGCTTTGTGGTTATTTGATTTTCAAAAACCTTAAAAAACATACTTCGCCCTATCTGGGTTCCGGTTTTAGACGACAAATTGTGTGTGATGGTGAGTGGTTAGTGATCTTTTGGAAAGCAAACGAACAATTTCCTCAATACTGTGTTGTGCATTCCGTTCTATTTTACGGCACCGAACGAACTTTTGCGTGACGCTGGATAATTTACTCATGGAAATTACGCTTAAACGGTAATGTTGTTCATAATTTTTTGCTTAAATAATAGAGGAAAACACATTTATACATATTCATATGTGTGCGAAGAACAAATGAGGGTGTTAGTACATTATTAGCCAAATGGAATGAGTTATTGAAGTTATGATGCGAATTTAAGGGATGAGATAGTGTAAAATCATTAATAGACTTGTTCATGATCAGTTTTATCACAGATTTGTTATTAAGTGTGCCAAATATATCCCAAAACGATAAGAAATGTAATTATCGTATTTTAAGATAAAGATAAATTATGTCTTTGTCTTCCACGGTTTTAATATGAGTGCTAATTCTGTACCTGTTACTAATCTCAAATTATGTTCACTACCACTGCGCCATATCACAACCTATCAAGCCTACCAACGAAATCCATCGCTGATAACAATTTCCGAGCCAGCCATGTATTTGTCTCATGTGATATAATGTAGATAGATTGTGAGGGATTTGTTTGCCTAATTCCGCCATTTAACTGCCATACTAAATCGCTGCAAGCACCATAAAGCAAAACTAATCGTAAACTTATCACGTGTGGTTTTCTTTTTGCATCACGCATTATGATTACCGCAGCGTTATCTTTCAACTGCGTAAGATTTGACCCTCCATCACGATCTTTTTGACGGATGGTTGCTAGTTATTACGATCCTAGCACGTCTTCTCGTGCTGTCGGAACCGGCAGCAGTATGCAGCTACTACCACTTTCTTCATCATATTAATAAACGATAATTAAACGCCCGCTCAGAATGGCGTTGATGGCGCACAGGCTTCCAGTGATGGCGTGATGGGTTTTCTTTCCCATTCTCGTTGGGGATGAATTTATTTTTCGCTTCATCTTCACCGCGGCGGCCGAAAGTGCGCCAACGTTGAAAGTAAGCTACGTGCTACGTGTGGTAAGTCGCTTGGTATTGTGTGCAGTGTAGATGATCCAATGGATTTCCGGCACGAGCATGACGCGTGACGGTCGGTTGGTTTGGGGAATGGGTACGCTTGACACCTCATCTGTCGTGTTAATTTGTAGTGTGCATAAACGACGCTAACCGTGTGGAGACGGTCATGGAAAACCAAGGGCGATTGCTGGATTAGCACGGCGACACAATTTAGTCCGAATAATGTTTGAAACTTTGAGTCACAGATTGTTTAAAATAAGCGAACGAAAATATTACTATCATAAATGTTAAATATTATTAACAATATTATTAGTTTATATATCGATAATACCACGAAGAGCCGTCAAAATTATAAGAAATTAAATAAATACATTAGTTTAATTATCTGCCCATTGGCCGATCATAAGTCTAAACATTTCAATAATTATTTGTTAATGTTATTTATCCACCACTGTTTCTCAGACCAATTCTGTAATACCTTCAATGACCTTCTTGCAACAAAATATTCTGAAACATAAAGGCACCAAATTTATTTGTTAAACAATTTGTCAACAATGTCTGTCAGGAACATTTCGTGCAATATTTATATCTTACAAGCTCCCACAGTGCACTGCACGCTTTGCAGTATGAACCAAGGCGATGGTTGTCATGTTTCTTTTCATCCCTTACAATCACTCATGGAACCACTGCAAATCTTGGCCCTTTGATGCTAACATTATCGCACGAGAGATGCTAAGTAATGAGCCAGAAGTTACATAATTACAGACACACTCTTCCCTTTTTCCCCTTCCTTCTCGTCTTTTGTGTGTTCTACATCATTGAGAGCAAGTGCGCAATGAAAGGCGTCTAGAAAAGCCACGACCACGGCTCTAATGTATATACTTTAGAGGTTTAAGAAGCATGAATATAGTAATATTTCCATTACTGTATGCGTCTCCGATGTACTCCTTTATATTACAGATCGTAAGGGTTTGATGATGGCTACGGCTAGGCGCCCTACACGTGTGGCGAATAAATCTGTGGGTGGTTTTTACGTTAACGGGTTGGGAAAATTTCAATGCTAGCTACTTCTCACTTCCAACATCATCTTCAGCGCCAACAAAGGAAGGAAGCTGTTGCTAAGCTTCTATAATACATTGCAAATGCATGCAATTCTCATTGTTGTTACAGGCGGGCTCGTTAATGCTATTGTTTACCTCACGATTCACATCCCTTCACTTCCTCCGCTACCTTTTTCGTCACGCCCTGGCATCCCTCAAAAAAGCCAACACATATGGCAAAATCAGCCAGCAGTCGTGCCTTTTAACGGATGTTTAATATTTATTATTTAAGAACCCAAAAATGTCACATCTCCACTGCCGATTTCGCAAATACTCCCGGAAAACAAGTGCTGCAGTTTATAAAATTTCCACTCCGCTTCGTGCAATTAAAACGAAATTGTTTTTTCTCGCTCTATCGACGCATGTTTAACACGACATGTTAACTGGTTTCTACCCAATTTCACAACACCTATAATCATTTAACACCAGGCTGGGCACTGCATTTGGCATGGGTTTTTTTTTTATACCTTGGTGATGGTCGGAAAATTGAATGTCCCATCATTGCGTGGAGACGTGTAGTGAACGCAGTCGTAATGTGATACGAGTGCTCGCATCGTCGGTGTTTGGCTTCCGAATGGCGGTAATGCCATGCTGCTGAAAATGAAAGCTTATGCAATAGCTTTGTTAAAACTGAGTCTAGTTTTACAACATGCACTCCTGTCCGATTTTACACTGGATTTTTTAAAGTAAAAAGATACTTGGCACAAAGAACATATATTTATTATCTAAGAAAACACCACTTCTAGGCAATGGTGGGACAAACGTGTGTTCAGAATGTAATGTAAACCCTGAGCCGTGCTGCTGCCAAGAGATTGTCGTATTTATGTGCGCAGTAAAACACCTCCACCAGGAGGTACAACAATTTTAACTACCGAAAAACTAGTGTCGATGTCGCGGGTGCACTTTTACCGCTTCGAGCCTGTTGCCAGCAAGTTTGTGGAAAGTGATATTGTTGCCTTCACAGCAGACTCTTTCTCCGCACTGTCGTACGAAGTGTCTTTCCGGCGGAGGACCAAAGTTTGCACCGGCTGGCGTAAATTACAGTCGGTGCAATAATCCACCAGCAGCTTATGTACCAGTTCGAATTGCATTCCGCCGAAAATTGCATTCGGGGTTTGGAGCACGCTGCAGGCCTGGTAATAGTTGCTGTTGAAAGCCCATCAAAGTAATATTCGCACGTGTGGCAAGTGTGACGCCCCCGTTGGCCAATGCTCTCGAATATCCATTTCAACACATTGCAATCTGTTGGAATGTTCTCTATTTATCTTGTACCAAATGGTCTTCGCCTTTTGCCGGAAAATGTTTTCTATTTCGCTTTTCGGTTGTAACGATTTGGTGGGAGTGTAGATGGAAAAGGAGGACAACCATGTTTTATCCTCCGGCGTCGCCACTGCGCCGGTACCCCAACACTGGTTCCGGAAAGTAGTAACAAACATGGAAACCACATGGTGACAGCGTATTAAACCGTACGTAGAGCCAATAGATGACTGAGAACGGTGACACTACTAATTGTTTATTATCTAAAATCGTTTGCAGATGTTGCATGAATCGAATCACATGCAGCGTTTCTGTACTGTTTAGTATGTATATATATTGAAGCGAAAATATAACAACACACTTGCGAAAACACAGACCTTTGCAACGTGAACGGCATCTTTGGTTAACAGAACATCGTCCCAAAAATTCTACACGATTGTTCCAAGCTATCCTCCCAAAGATATTTCATCCAGTAACTTTGGGCTTTGTGTTCATAAAGTAATGAAAATAACTTTCAAGATACTCCCATGATCAGAATGCTATCATCCAAAGCCCGGTTTGGAACTCCCCAGAGTGTGGTTGAAACTACAATGTGATACCACCAATTATTTCTGGAGCTCATTTCGAATGGAGAAACAAATCCTGGAATGCAACCACACCCAAGATAACAAACTAGAACCCATAAACTATGCACTATAAATCACAATCAAACATACGGCTTAGGAAATGAACATTCAAAACACCGACAATCCCGGGACAATTCATGCTTACTCCACATTGCCTTATGAAATTATCTCGTGAAGTTTTACGACTAATGTTTCTCCACATCGGCCATATAAAAAATTCACTACAACTAAAACAGATATCCAATGTTCAATAACGACCCTTTGTCCTTTTGAAGAACATACCCAGACCTGAAACATTGTCCCAATTACTTCAGGAATTTACTTCCATTCCATTGATTGGTAAAGATCTGTTCGATAGGGGCGTATTGTTTTGTAGGGTAGTAACTAAACTACGTCCTGTCATTGTAGTTACTTCCGTGACTG
The DNA here is from genome assembly GCF_943734725.1 of Anopheles marshallii. Lineage (NCBI taxonomy): Eukaryota > Metazoa > Arthropoda > Insecta > Diptera > Culicidae > Anopheles > Anopheles marshallii. Next base: position 50,419,087 of record NC_071326.1, on the reverse strand, counting down.
CTTTATTCAGTACTGAACCTCGCAATTGTTTCTTAATTTTTACGCCAAGGATTCCAGTAACACGTGTCATTAAAAATTATAAGCCGAAGGTCAACATGCAATGATCGTATCTTCCCATGGTAAAATATTCACAATCCCTTTGGGCCGTTGCATTTACGAATCGATCTAACTGAAGCGACGGTTCTGTGTTCTACAACCCAACCATCCGACGCGGTTCTTCGGAACCATAAATAAACGATGAATGGACAAGCATGTGGCCGTTGTACTCTAAGCATGCGGAAATCTATAATCTGCCGGTTTGTTCCATTTTCAAATGTTCGATTCTATTTTCATTCCACGATCGACGTCGTAGCCCTGCTACGTTGACGTTCGTGGCCAACTAATAGCATTTGCTCTTGATCCTCATAACCGCGAACGGTGAGACGTGTGAGTGTTTGATGGGTGATAAATTTCCAGCCGTCGTAAGATAAATGTTTCTCCCGTTTTCTAAATGTTCTGGTCGGCGACATGCAATTCTTCGATATGGTGCACCTGACTCCATTACGAAATTATGTTGCATGTTGCAAAAAATGAGTCACCATTAATAATAGATTTCAATTAGTTACCACCAGCAGGCGTTCATGCCTTGTTTGATGGTGGGTGCTTGCACCGGCAATGTAAGGACCAGCTACACTTGGGATGCATTTTTATTGAATTGAAAACTTGAGTAGAATTACAAATTCTTTTTTGACCGAAGCTCGAAGCTTTCCAGTCAACTTCAAGCTTCTGGAGGCGTTCCATGAAAGAAAATCTACTCCACCATTTTTGATAGTGTTTTTTTTTTCTTTTGCAAAAGCAGCCATTTTCACACTACATATTCTCGACACGTTTCGGATGCTGCAGATTTTGCAGGCAATTCCGGTTTTCTTCCGTTGTTGAAAGCTGAAAGTGACAGGATACATAAATAAAAGAATTAAACACACACACACCGCCCCGCTACCTTGTTCTAGTGCGGCCGACGGTCGTGATGAACAGTGACAGTGTCAAAGGATGCCTGTCGGAGCACGACGATACTGAAAAAAACAGAATCAGAGCACATAGCACAACTAATGTGGTATGTGATGTGACAAGATTCACATATTTTTCTACCGACAGATACAAATTGTCCCTACCTTGCACATAAAATCTGTCTCCGAAAATTTGAAAAATATACGAATGAAGGTTGCTCTACGATATCCGCTTTCTAGACGCGAACTAAATGAACAGAAAAATGTTGGGTTTTAACTTGATAAAGGGTATAAAAGGGAGGCCTGATAAAGGGGCTCTGTCGGCTTGGACTGACGTTTCGAATATTATCCATACCAATAACGTGCAATGCACACGTGTGTGTAGTTGCTTCGCAGTGACGACGTGGGCGTTTTTGGACAATCCATCGTCTGTTTATTGTACTGTATTACGATAACATTTGACGAATGTTAAATGCCATTGGTGGGTCACTTCCCACGTATTCGTCAAAGCTCAGCTGAACGGCAGATGGATGAAAAATATCATCCGCTTCCTTGTGACCATGGAAAAAGCGCAGAAAAGAAAGCATGGACATTGTAGAAAATTCAATTGCAAAATCGTAACTCAATCTCTATCATACCAGCACAGAGGAAATGATCCAGATATGACTAAGGGACAACGAAGCAATGAATGGTTCTCTGCAATTTTGTATTAATTATATTTAATTTTTATGTTCAAGACTTCTTTTTTTATGCTTTCATCATTTTCAAGAACGGTCCATAAGCATTAATTCGTAGAACTAGCAACAAGCGACAGACGTCTACATGGCTATGATGATTTCAGTGTAGTTCGTAAGAAATGTTTGCATTTTTCTTAGCATAATAGAGCCGGTCGGGAGAATTAAGCATGATTGATGTTTGGGAATATGACGAACCGGTTTCGCATACTAATATTCGTCCAAGAAAACCATTTCCGACAAGTTATCAGGCCGCGCTGGAGGAGGAGAACACCATAAACAATAGTACTCTAACGAAACAGATGCCACAGAATGTTTTGCATTCTAACTCAATTTTCCGCTAATGAAATATTGTCAAGGCATATCGTTCAGAAGGAGATCGTTCAAGAGCTATGCTGTTAGTCAAAAATGGAGTACCAATTAAGAATGATTTATATCAACGATAAATTTTTTCGTTAAATCGACTGATGGGCGCACCATACAGGTCGCTTCTAGTAATAGGTCTACTCTAGTACGCAAAGGCGCGCCCTCCTCCTCCCTCCTTCTGATACAGTATTATGCAATAAATCAACATCAGTCAACATTGTAGTTGAATCCTGTGAAAACTGAAATACAATTAGGACAATTTTTCGAGAACTCATAGAAACGTCTTGAACGTTCCAGTCATATTACGGATGCATTAATTGGTGGTAAAAGTAGGTTAAGGATTTGTTGCAGATGTCTCTGCCTATAATTTGTGCAAATAGCATTACGGTGTTCGTCAGTGGGAAAATGGTCACCACTTTCCCGGCGGTAAAATTTACTGCATACTTAAGATTGTTCCTCTCGAGTGCTTACATACACTACACAACAGGTCTCGGCTTCGGCTCAGCCAAATAGAACGTAATACCTATTTCTTACCACTCTATGCTGCTGCATTTTATAGCGCACTCAATCGCAATCTCCATGCACAATACATAAAAAATACAACAATACAATAGATGGGAATATTTGTTGTTTGTGGGAAATTTATCAATCAATTTAGTAAATACACTATTATTTACATGTAAAATTGTTTGTTTTTTAATAATAATTCAACTTACTCCCAAGTTCTGATTTCATCAAATAAATAAAGTAACACTATAAAATGATTAAAAATGCGGTATTAGTGCTGCGGTAATTAATAACACTCAATGAGTTATTTAACCTGCCATTACTTATGCAGTACGTGATAGTTTTACTTTTTGAGGAATACGATCCTTGCCTTCTTTCTTACCGGAACAATAAATTCAACAGGTCTACAGGCCTACGATGTTTGGCTTTTTGGGCCAACCGGAGATTGGTCCGGATTGGTCCTAACCTATCAAAGGTATTGTTGCATGCGATGGCAATTTACCTTCCAAGAAGTAACACAATCGATTAGATGCAGAAGAGTACACTCTAACTCGATCTCGGTTTTTTCAGCTTTGGATATATAATTCATGAACCACATAGCATCAATCAGCGGAATAAAGAAGCTCCATTACCTTGTAATGTGCTGGAATACATATCATTCGACCTTGTCCGAATGCTTACAATTCGCTTCCGCTGACAAATGCATCGACCGTACACAAACCAACTCATAATTGACCATCGCTCAGTAATCGTAACAATCAGGATAGGGAAGAAAAATAACACTCAATACCAATTATTTGTAACATTTCCATGTGCTCCCATGAACTTGCTATTCGTTTATTTACACACGAAAACATACAAAGATTAAGGATTACTCTGTACTAGTTTTAGAATAGTTAAAACAATTTATTTAATTTAGAACTAATAAAAGATTTTCCTAACACCCTCTTTGCAATATTGGTGTATTGCAGGCAAACGTCTGTGTGCTTGCTTGAACGAAATTAATTTGACATTTACCATAAAAAAAAATTACATTTTCATTCACTTCATTTAAGATTCATTCTACGAAATTTGTGAAAAGAAGAAAGGCATAACTATTTACAGTACAACAATTCGCCTGAACAATTTGCAGATATTTGAAACAGTTCAGCGTTAGTTTCCAGTACATAACTTAAGATCAAAGCGCAAAGCTCCCGAATGGGTTGGAGGCTTTAAGCTTCATAAAATATTCAAATCATACAACGCGACTTCACGGAGTGTTGGTATTCGCCCCACCTGCCACCTTTCGGTGCCTCGATCTAATGCAAAAAACCTTCCACGCTAACCTCACTCAAGCTGTTCTGCTTCCTGGACATCTTTGCCCAACACGAGAAAACTTCCTATTATGTTTCACTTTTATTTAGCCATGTTTTACTTACAGTTTACGAGTTTTCGAATCATCCCTTTTTCCCATAGGACCTTTTCAGCTTGCGGGAACCGTAGTAAAGACATTAAAAGTGGACGCTTTTAATTACTCTTGGGTTTTGATAGCCCATAAGAATTGAGCGGTCGGTTGTATCAACCTGCTTATGTAAGAATCACATTAAATTTAATTTTCTAAAGCACATGTTTGCGTTTTAATGTATTTGCTAAACCGTAGACAACTTACCGACATGGTATGTCGAAAAGTCGTTAAGTGAAACATTAAAAGTATTGATAAAATAAGATTTTAATCGTTGCACTTCTGTGTATACCATTCACCTAATTTTTTAAAATGTATTTGGTGGTTTTGGAAAAAGTTTATAAAGATTCATTACATTAGTCATGGAAGTGCATCGAATTGTTCGTAGTAATGCAAAAAACAGATAGGAAAGTTAGTATATATATATAACTTGAATAATACATTACTTTAGGCGTGCTTTAGTCCTTAGTTCCACTGGATACGCATATTAGAACTTGTTTTGGGCCACCTCTTGCAACTTTACTCGTATTTTGGTCACAACATTCTTCGTTGTACGAAAAGTTTTACCGTTCGGTGAAGCACTTTTTGTGCCATTTTGTTTTCAAAAGTTTTTGATCCATACGCACTGAGCATTGGAATTGAAGCTTCCGCGAATACTTAACACCCGTCTTTCAGTTGAAATGAAGGCCGGAAATACGTATCGTGGCTCGACCGAATGTATCCTTGTCGTGCCTAGACACGATGGATAAAGCAATCTACAATGCAAACTACGGCCGTAACGAGCTCCAATTCAATTCAATTTGTTCACAACATTTTGCTGCCATTTATTTTTCTAGAAAATGGAAAAAACGACGTTTGATGATGTTTTACCCGGTTGAATGAAAATGTTTTCACTCGCGTGAAAGACGTTTTGGAATGGTCGACCTGCCTTAAGTATCTGTGAATTGAGATGAATGAAGGATTACCGCCAAAAAGGGATCATTTCTAATAATGGGCTACAGTTGCGCTGCCGTTCCCAATACAAAACCGTACTTTGCGCCACTTCAAACGGAACAGAGAAAATGACAAAATTTGACGACCCATCGCCTTACTGAAACCCTTAGAGAACGGGATCGTTCTCAGCTGTTCCTTTGGAGCGTTCTTATAAAGTGATCTGCCAGGTATAATTAAAAGGAGAAAAGCGTCAAACGAGATATTTTGTGACAGAAGCGTGTTTGATGAGAAATGTAAAACAATTAAATTTGGGTTCCACTTGAACAGGTCTTACTAGCATCTTGCGAAAGCCGTACATTTTTGCTCTTTTTGAAACGAGACACTGGGAAAATTTTGCTACTCTACCTTGCTTGTGTTCCCTCGATCTTGCGTTTTGCCAGTATAAAACCTGTTCAATTCCCACCGGTGCATTGATTTTCCTACTTGAGCGACTCCCAGCCAAGAAAATGTGAAAAGAACTTTAGGGCATTGGAAATAATGTTTCTTCTTTCTTTCAGTAAAAGGTTTCATTTTAAGTTTTTCTCCGTACTTTCTTCAATGTCTGCTTCAATCAGTGTCACCGGTACTTTCTGCCGTACCATCCGTCAGCTGTTTTGGTTTCAAGACAAAGTTTCTTTGCAATTCGTCCGTTTCCCCTTTGGAATCGGTTTAATCAGACAGAATCTAATAATTGATACAAAAAGCGAATTGGGTTTTTTTTAACTTCCTTTCGTTTATTTTCTCTACAATTGCTGGGCCATTTTCTTATAAAACCAAAGTTTCTTTCACGAACTGACGGGCGCTGTTTCAGAGATTTGTTTCAAAGAAGCAAACGAATCGACTAAAATAAATGCAGAAATCTAATTGATCGAGATATTAATTTCAAATTGTTGACGGTAGAAAGACCCATACTTTTGCTTGATTCTTTAAAATATGTTCCACCCATTAGTATATTAAGATTACGGCAGATGAACAATATGAAAATCTTATACCACCTTCCATTTGAGGAGTGGGAAATATCCTTAGATTAAGAAAATATAATATCGTCCATCAAATTAACGGAAGTTTCTTAATGTGTCTTAATCAATTTAAATTAAATTTAATTTCCCTGTTCTTTCTATCTCTATTCCTCACAGATGCTACCGGGTGTTACTAACCAGCACACGAAGCTAATTGCAGCACTAGCAGCGAGCGAGTACTGTTGCTACTCTCCCCTCAGCACCATACTGACGTCTGTGTTTGTGTCTCTGCCACGTCATCCATGCCGTGGTGGTGTAACACAACGTCCTAACGTCCGGGAACAATGCGACTCGGTTTAATCTCAGGACACTCTGTCTCTTGCCGTCGTCGCTTGCATCTGTCAGCTCTGCACAACAGCATCCGGGTTCGGATATTGTGTTGAAATGCAACCGGGTACGATGCACAACTAGCTACTGTGTGTGAAGGTGCTTAACTGTGCTGCACGTTAGTACACATCACCTGAAAGCTTTCCTTATACTCAATCTCTTCTTGAGTGGATCTTCTGAATGAATGGCAAGCCGTGCAAGTGAAGTTGTATTTCTCCAAGTGACTTTAAACGCTGTTATTCATACGTAGCATCGCCGTATCATCGTCTTAAAGTAGGGTGACATTGAACTGTAAAAGTGCGAGAAAGGAGAACTTCAGGTGAATCGAACTTATCGTGCGACAAATACACAAATAGGACATCTGATCCGGCACCGACTACCTCTGCGGCCACAGTCTGGAAGTACTGGTTCAGTGGAGGAACCCCTCTTGGCAATCTAGGACAGCCGAGTGGACAACGTTATATAATGAGAGGTGAGTAGTGAAACCAGAAATATGTCCTGAGGGTTAAGTTCAAACTTTATTGCGCAAACACCACTTTATCATCATGTAGCAGACGAAGTTTGTACTAGCCAATACCTACATTGTTGAGATTTTCTCACAGTTACATTCAAACATCTCGTTTCAATTGAGATTAAAACCCTCATTTTCAAACCAAGTACTTTTCTCAATTTCCACCATCTCACCAGAACAATCTAAGGCATCACTTGCGCCCAAGATTGTGGACAACAAAGTCCTGTTTTCTCCATCAAGTTCGCTAAAGTAAAACACTAAGAATGTTTCCCGCAGCTTTGGGGCATGTTTCATGGTTTGCTACCAGTTTGAAACACTCACCACGAAGCACGTTAAGCTACATCGACTACCGCAAAACAGCAAACAACAACATCCCTCCGAACTCAGATTAAAGCAACTCCCGGTGAGCTGCTGCCTGCTGATGTCTGTTTTCCTTTCATTCGACGCGATATTGTGGTTCACCTCGTTTCTTTGTAATTTGTGGTTTTTCTATTACGGCAGCAGTTCCGGACGTTACTTGTAGCGATGATTTTTTCATAGATGAATTGTTTGCTAAATTGGCAGCATCCCTACCAAGATCTTCCTACACCTGGAAGCAGTTTCCAACCAATATGCGCGTTTTATACACAAACCCGGTCGCTGGAAAATTAATCCATTTAATCGAATTATTGCGCTGTGGGAGCGAGGATCTTACCAGTACGAATGTTTTGTTACACTGCTAATGTTTAGTTCACTGCCGTTCCCAACGGGGACGCACTTTTCTGCTGGCTTTATCCGCGAACTCGGCTGGAATGGCAAACAATACATCAGCTTCACCGCGGGAAATTACGAAAACAAACATTCTGGTCCGTGTTTTGAGTTCGCGGACTTGAGTAAATACTTAATTGTGAAGATAAATTGTGTCGTGCGAACGGGATGAAACGAAAGAACCATGCCTTATGTACTGTCTCGTCGTGATTAATGGGCCCCAATAGTCGCATGATGCGTGATTTTGTAGCACCAGAGTACAGCTTGAATAATTTAGTGGTTCATGTAAGTGAAATGAAACACACCAGCCCATGGTTGTTGTTTTTTCTCGACACATCTTAGTGGAACGACATGATGAACTCTATCAATTTATGGTACGAGACGAATTATTTTCGCAGTCGAAAAATTCCAGCACAAGTTGAAAACGACGCAGTAATTGTGTAGTAGAAAGTAATTTTTTTTTTCCCAAATGCTTACAATTGTATATACTACTAACAATTGAGGGAAAACTGGTCTTTTATTTTATTTTTTTTATGAAAATATTTTTTTATATATTTTTTTATGTGAAGAGGTTGAGTTGAGCATAGATTTTCCTCGTTTGGCGCGAGGGTCTATAATTCATTTTTTTATGTGAAACATTTTGTGGTGCTGCAGCCATATGATGTACAACATGACCTGGCGTAGCCTATAACATGAACATTGCATTCTTGAATCCAAAACAAACATGCCACACATCCCAAGTGCATCGTCTATGATGGTTTGGGGGGCACTCACCAAAGTGGAAATTTCCCTTGGTATTGAAAAACCTTTGAAAAACAAGGCCAAAATCTAGTTTTCCGATAACAGGGTACAAACTAGGGAAAATTCGGTAATTGGGTACAAACCAATGATGAGAACTTCGTTCCGAACCTCCTAGGTTCGTACCGTTCCTTCTGTAAAACGATCGAACCTAGGAGCATAACAATTCCCAAAGTGGGTTTTTTGCACCTATATGTTGTTTGTCTTGCGAAGATTATAACGATAACATATACTTCTGTTACTCTTGCTCACTTGCAACGCTCAATGTACCAAAAATTTGTCCACGTTTGTTCAATGAACTTCTGCAAAATTCATACACTTTTTGTTAGAGAATCTAGGATAATGTTGTATTCCATTCTCATGGTTGACGACTGTCTGTATGCTTTGATGTTGTTATGTAGGCTCCTGAAACGACGGAATAGAATTTTGTTTAAAAACCTTAACCAAATACGTTAACATAAAACATAATCACGGTCGTTCATGGTTGTAGTTGCGATTGGTTCGAATATTACATCGTTTAATATACGTCTTTTATGGCATTTTTTAACTTAACCACTTGGTCTTAACATACCAATCATTTCCTAATTTCTTCAGTTTCTTTTTCTGTTTAAAAATGTGTTCAGAACTATGAGAAAAAAATGATCTATAGTAACGAAGATGATTCATTTATTTTATTTACATCCCAACCTTTTTTGAAAATCATAAACAGTACATGAATTATAGTAATATGTTTAAAGAAGGCGATTGTTTATTGGGATTGTTTCAAATTTTCTTGTAAAGGTTAGTTTAACGAACATATTAAGTTCGTTCCGTTCCTTTAAGAAAGTAACCAGGTTCCGATCCCAAAAAATTTGATTCTCTCATCACTAGTCCAAACCCGGCTACAGAACTTACAGACAAATACTGTTGCTGTGATTCTGTTTGATGTCGATTCCCAACGAATATAAGGTAATCGCTTTGGACCAGTTGAAGACGGTATTTCTCAAATCCCAGACAAAATTTCCAAACAAGTCGTTCATGCCGCTACGGAGTCTTTTATTATATGTTGAAACAAAAAATGTCATCTAGTTTTTTATTGTGTTTTGAAAGCGTTTTCGAACTTATTGATCAAGGTTCATGTGAATAAAAGAAGAACATCTATTAATGTGGATGTTGTCCCCATTTTATATAAAAAACTGTCTCACTGTGTTAAAAGGATAAAACTAATGCATTCAATGATACGAAAAATTTATTTCGTATGCCACGGAAAAAATTATTGCTGTATAAAAAAGAATTCTTCTATGAGCTAGAAGAGTAAGACCGGCCGAACTACCGGACGAATATAGCTTCCAGAGGGGCTTTCAATATTATCTTCAGACATTAAACTGAAACCATAAAAGTATGGTTATATCTGAATAAACGCAGGTTATATTAATAACTCTCCTTCGGTAAAGTCTCTTTCGGAAAAGGCATTCAACCCCGAAAAGGAGCTTCAACATGGTTTACGTTTGACAAATTTTGAGCATCCTTCGGAGCACGATCTGAGGCCCATTCCATGTGAAACCGAGGGTAAAACCGAAAGGTTTTGAAAATTCCAAATGAATTCGATTTTTCGCACAGAAGGTCAGTCCTTCCGCGTTAACGTCGATAGTGGAGGAAGAAGTATTATGCAACAGCTGACATTTAAAGTTTTCATTCAACGAACATGAATTTGAACATCCGTTGTGAACGATCCGGAAGGATTGGGGAAATTGGTTTCCAGAAGCCGTGTATTCTTCTCCCGTTCGCACTAAACACGTCCAGCTCCTGTCGAAAAGTACTCTTGTGCATTATTAGCAAAGCTCGTTTCATTTTCGGCCCCTATCACTAAGAGGTTAAGGGTACATATTATGGCATCAGCCGCTGATGCTTACCTTCGCAGTCCGAAGCTTCCGACGCGAACACAACTCCCACAGCGCTGGAACGGAAAATTATGTAACGGAAATGCGGGCTATGACAATGCTTCCGATTCCGATGACACAGTTGAAGCTGCTGTTCGCTCGGGAAAAATGTGCTCTTTCCTTAAACAGCTGCAGACGGATCTGCCTGCGAGATGACAATGATTCCCGTGGCGTACCGACCCATTCACGGGGCGCTGTGGACCTAAATATACTAGAGACGATAAAATCCACTGGTGCGAAACCATTTTGACACAAATGTGTGACATTCGCTACCATGTTCAACCCAATTCGACCTCATGGGTTAGATGTGGACCATGGGTGTGTAAAGAAACGATAATATGACTTTAGTTTTGTTTCATCTTATTAAGAAGCGCATTTTTCCGCTTTTCCATCAGCTCAACGTGTGAGCATGTCGGTAGTCGCTTCTATTATCCTCGTCAAAAGGGACTTTCGGGCAATTTTTCGCATGAAACTTTTCCCATGTTCCATGCCAACAATCCATCCGACGAACAAAATGCTTCACCATTGTCGGTGTCGCAGACTTTTCGAATTATTCCGTTTTTTTAAGCAAACTTAGTGTTTTGTGTTGTTTTTCGTCAGCTTAGAGAAATCATTAAAATGCGTTGTTTTGATTGTGTTGTATGTGTGTGTGTGTATATTTGAACAAACTTCCGGCATAAGAAATAAATAACAAATACATATAGGATGGTACAAATCGGTAAACTTCCCCTGGCGAAACGACGAGCGCAATGTCACATGCGCTTGACAATCGTTTTGCTGTGAGTTTTCCGAGAATGTGTCAAAAAGTTTTGCCCGCGAGGATTAACATTTCGTGCGAACACACATTGTTTCCATCCTTCGATAATAATTCTATACGAAACATGGCATCGGCAAGAGAAACCGTGTGGGTGCGCTGGGTTGGATGTTTTTGTTGTTGGTTCCATTTCATGCTGGTTCTCCGTAGTGCAGGAAAAACAAACGCAGAAGTTTATCGAATTACATAAGGCTACCGTCATTTCAATCGTCAAATACCGTGAAATTGCGTATGTGCGTTTTTTTTTTTTGAAAATATCCTTTATCATTCTTACAATTAGCCTTTCAACCTCCTACTTTGTTAAAACTCTTCAGGAGTATCACTGTGGTGAACGCTGTGGTGAATTTCATCCCCTTCGGCAATTTTGTCAAAATCAGCCTGAATGTATGCAGTCTGATGTTTATAGTAATACAGAATTGGAAACGGTTAGTGCACAGTTTAACCAAACTGATTCAGTCTTGAATGATTATTAAAGTTTAAACAAATAATTTACGAATTGCGAATTGCGTGACAAACGGCGTTAAACGAATGTTAGTAGTCGAACAAATCAACATCTTTTACAGCGGAATACTATTTGCTTGTACTGGCTTCTGTTATGCTCAGCAATCTACTAAAAACAGTATTTAACCAACCGTCAAACACTTAATTTGCTTATCCGTTCACAGGTCGACGAATACCAATCGCACTACCGAACACTGGCGCACTGTCCCGTAGAAGACACACGCTGTACATTCGATCCGCCATAATTGTATTCATCCTGTTTGCGTTCCTGCAGTTTCATGTGATAAACTATGGTAAGAATCGGTATATCGGTAGCGAGTAGCTACTGTCTTTCATCTTACAGTTGTCGCAAATACACTCGCATCTCGCATATCTTTCCCGTTCTGCAGACTCCTCCGATAGCGGATCTAGCGACAGTACCAACTATTCCACGGCAGCGATCCTGCAAATGGTGCCGCCGGTATTTCACAAGTATTTGACCGGAAAACCTCGCAACTCCACACATGGTAAGTGCCACATTCAATCTACAAGATTTCCACGGTCGAGAATGTTTGCGAAAGTATTTCATACCACTTTGGATGATACAATCCAGCCGTTTTTTTATGCTTGCCTGTTGGCAGTTAATCCTACCGAACCTTCCAAAAATGCGGCTCATCGTTGAATGTTGATGAATCATTCATCATTCACTATTCTGCCTCACTATGATCGTTTACCTCGCACGATAGCAAAGGAGGACGATGTTACTAATATTAATGGAATAACGTAAACTTTTATGGCACCGTTCCTGTCAACAACGGCGCAGTCAGAAGCATCCAAACACACACCTTCACGGTTCGGTTTTCGGCCAACTCTCGGTGGAGGGGTGATGAATAATTTCGGACCGATAAGTTCGAACAGCTCACCCGTTGCTTTGCTGTTAAATATTAAGCATCCTTCAGTAACTCAATTACCGTCGGAAGGCACCTTAAACCCCGAAGAACTAGTCGAGTTTTTATGGCACTCACCAAACAAATTAATTATGAACCACCTATACACCTGAGAGGAAAAAGTCCTGTCTAGCATTACGAAGACTTGACGATTGGTAGGGTTGTCTGGCATGTAACACAATCACTGACACACAATTTAAGAACATCCAAAGCTCAACAGGGCCGTTTCGACTCTATAAAATATTGAAATATTTAACAGCACAGCTGTACAGAGCTGCAGTTATGATACTTTTCCTTAAATAAACTATTCCGATTCGTTATACTTTTATGCATCAGTAATGCGTATAACGAAAAACATTGGTTATGTAGCTAAGAGAACATTTTTATAAGAAACGACGAATGTTTGATGCTGATGACTGAACGTTATTCGCATAGAACGTATTGTGCAGTACTCGCTTAAAACATTCCTCCTGTACGGCTGATAGCACCGGTTTATAGCTTTTACGATGATGCTCAAACTTTGGAGACTTCCTCCAACGGCAACACGGTTTACGCTTCACTGCAAGTTGCATAATGGAATGGAAGCTGAATGTTTAGTTTTGTTTCATTCGCTCCATCTCCTTCATTCTTGTGCTCCCATTTTGGGATTTTATTCTGGAAGGAACAGAACTTTGATAAAGACTGTAACAGCATTCGTACAAAGCGCTCGATAATGGGAGGTACGCGCGAAAATGCAGCCTTCAAACGAATACTAAAACCATATTCCTCCAATCCCAGCGCCAGACGAAGCAGGCCACTCGGTACTCGTGGCACGAAAAGTGTCACTTTTGATGGAAAACGTGTTTGCAGCGTTTGTGAAACACCAAACGTTTTTTTTGCGTTCTATTTATTTACCCTGTTTAGCCCGTTGGTGGAAGGAATTGATTTTACGTCATATTGGATCGGTTCGGTGAAATATAACAAAAAGTTGTCAGGGTGGAACCGTACAGCACGCCAAGAGGAATTATAAGCGTTGATTTTTGAATCATGATGTTCATAACAGTGGACTAGAACAAAATGTACTAATAATCCAAAACAGGCTACCAGGCTACGTGTAAAATAAGTGTAGTAAGCCAGAATTGGCATACATGGCCCGGACCTAGTAGGTCGTTTCACTAAGAAGAAGAAGGCTAGTAGGTCTTTAAATCAAAAATAATATTAAATTTCCCTTTTTATGTTGTATAGATATTGAGAGAACGCAGGATTAATTAGAACTTTAAATATTTTCACACCTCTTTATTCAGCATTCTGTCGTAATTGCAAATGTATCTCTCCCTCTCTCTGTTGCAGGTCAAAATGGTACACACTTTGGGGGAGAGGGGCCCCGGACGGCCAACATCAGCGACATCCTTCGCATGATACACCGCTACAATGACCTGCAGACTGTTCTCAACGAGGACATCTACGGTCCGTTACAAAATGATTCTGTGATAATAGTAGTGCAGGTAGGTCTGAAAAACGAAGCGTGAGCGGGTGTGCTGTCCTTTAGCGTGTGGGTCTCTTGCGGCGGGAGGTTTTAGCCGATACACTGTTTAGTCGTAGCTCGTAACTTCCGGTTGTACGCTTGCCAATTACCATTAGCTGTTGCCGCTGTAACTGTTGCACCCGCTGCTGATCGTCTTGGTCGTCGTCGTCCGGCACATCGATCGATCTGTCCCGACTCAGTCGCCGCCCGGTCGAAGAGGTGGTCGCGGTAGTGATGGTGGTGGTGGTTAAAGAGGAAACCGTTCGCCCTGTTCGATACCTGCCCTGGGAGCGCTGCTGCTCCAAGGATGCAATTTTTGCTGCTGTGCGAACGATAAACGCACTGGTCAGCATGTCATAGGGCCGGATCTGCCAGATGTGCTGCGATGGGTAGTCCTGGTGGAGGCGAGTAATCCGGTTGCGAACTGGATCGCCGATGCGTATCCGGGGCCAGCGCGGCTCATGCCTCAAAGATTCCGTCAGCAGACTCCAATGATTGGCATAGTTTACGCTGGCCCTGAGATGGATGTTGAAATCCTGTGGGCACTCCAGCTGATGTCGCACGCTGATCCGGCGTGACTCTGACCCGGGCAGCAACGACTGCAAAGGAAGCGATACAACGGGACAGAAATTCATTCGTCGAGTGACATCCTTTGAAAGCAATCAATTACGTAAGTGGACGGGCCTGTGATATGGTCCCAGTAGGGATGGGAGATCGTACGGGAAACAAAAGCCGACACTGGGTCAAACAATCGCTCCACTTACCAGCACGGTTGGCCAGAACTTTCTGCGCGGAACTCGACTACCCAGCAGCTTCCGGAGAACCAACTCGCACATACTGAACAACGTGTCCGGTGTAGTGTGGGCGCTGCGAGGAATCCTGTCCGGTCCAGGGAGCCGTGCATGTAACGATGGAAGATGAGATGGGAAACACTTCCACTGCATTATTTTGCATCAACGCGTGACGGTGCCGATGCACCGAAACGGCCACGGCATATCGCGAGTGTTTACTGCTGGCAGGAAGCTAAACCATTCTTGCGCTCCCGGTGCCAGCAGTCAACGCAGTGGGTGAATAACTTCCATAATTGGTCAACTTTATGCATGCACATGCACGTACAGACAAGGGTCCACCGATTTTTCCGGTTCGTTTTCCCTTGTGCGAGGTGGGGCTTGAGGAGGTTCAGACAGGAAATTAGTAGTGACGATGGTGTACGAGTTGGCGAAAGAGTCAAGGTCGCACAAAACGAGGGGTTATGGTACAGCCATTTTAGGCAAAAAGTCATCTTTGCTATTGTATGCATTCTATGGTGGGTTGGTTTTGCTTATATTATATCATTTCCCTATTAGGGCACTGGCACTAACACGGATAAGTAGTATTAGTGTGTGGGTATAATTTCTATTCCATTTAATTAAACCCCATAAGTGCGGCTTTGAAACAAACTGAATTACATTGTGATGCAACCGAAATCCAACAGTGGAGTATCGGATATCCAATCAATTTATTTAATGATCTAACATAGCGAAAGGTGCGTTTGTTCGGTGATATTCTCCTGCCCCTGCCCCGAACAGCACAATTTGTGGAATTGGTGCATTTTTTATTTAATTCCCTTCGCTTGTGCACTGCATACGAACAACCACTTTACTCCCGCGCCACAACACTAACCTTCGCCGGCTACGGTACACCTTGCACTTCGGCTCAAAGCTAACCGGAAGCTTAAACTTAATCACATTCATTACACACTATCTGGTGCGTGCCACCAGTTGGATCCTCCTGCAAACTTCTTTCCAAAACTGATGGTTCCGATCGCCCGATTAATCGATGTGACCCTCAGGGGAAATCGCTTATAAAATAAAGACCTCCACCGACCGACCGAAACCCGTTCCGATCGCTTGAAACACCGAGCTCTGAATGAAATCGATTCAGCTCGGCCGGAACGTTTTTCGGGCTCCCAACGTCAACCTTATCCCTTTTTTTCCCTACCATTCGCTCTGCTACCTGGGCAATTTTCTACGGGCGCGTTGTGCTAAACTTCGATGGTCGCTTTTTCAATAATAACCGTTCGTTTGGTTTACGACCAGTCCGAATGTGGGAGCCTGTACGAGGCGAAAGGCTTGTTACGCCTTTCACGGTGAACGCAAAAAAAAACACCTCCGTACTACACAACACACCGTACCGCTCGGGTGTCATGCAGCGTGGTGTGGTACCTATTATAATTCCGGACGTCCTAAATATGTCCGTTTCATGTTTTCCCAATCTCACCTTCCCCGGAGGCCAAACCCACACAAAACCCTTCCGCGTTGTGGAGGGGTTTGTTCCCAATACGAGCGGCCCAACATCACGGGACACGGGGACGAGAAAGGAACGATGCGGGATCTGACAATCGAAAGTTTATCGCTTGCGTTGCTTAATGTTGGTGACGTTATTATAGGTCAGGTCTGAGTCCCAATAGGCTGCAGGAGCGCGAGGGATTGATTGGGACGCACATCAAACTCCACATCAGGGATATCTATTTGTGGTAGCTTTTTCAATCTGCCACCCAAAAATTGTATTTTAATAAAACATTTTATATACACAATCGATGCGCTGCAAACATAAACGGATCCACCATGGCGTATCACGTTTTTACGATTATGTTCGTCTTGCCATCGGTATGTTCGTCTCATTGAAACCAAAACACCGTTTGCGTCGTTATCGCTAAGACCCAGCGACGGTTATTAGTTGAATGCAAATAAAATTCCTTTGTCAGCAAAGCAACCGAGTGAATCCGTTCTATTTCCCACCGTTTAAATCGCACTCGCCGTCGTACCGATCGCCGATCCAAGCGGCCGTGATTTTTGTGGTAGGTTAAGCTGGAAAATTCCCCATCATAATACTACCCGGAAGTGATTTTCTTTCGGTTGTTTCAGCGTCGTTCCCTTTTTGCATGACATTTTTTCGTTTCGTCTCATGACGAAGTTGCCCCCTGGGTAGAGGAGCATGAATCGATTCTTGGCTTTTAAATTGCAAACAACTTGCGGACCCAAAACGAAAGCCAAGAAACAAGGAATATCCCCAAGTCATGAGCGATGTCGAAAGGGAAAATGCAGAACAAAAAACCCACCTTTTTTTTCGGTCGTGACTTTTGCTGACTTTTTACGCCGGAACCGGATCGAATCGAGAAGCGTGGAAAATTATCCGGGATTAACAATCCCGCCCCATACTATGCCGTGCGGATGATTTCCAAAGGTTAATGCTTTAATGCTGAGTTGGGATTTTGAAACCTGCTGGAGGCAACGCTTTCCATTCATGATTTTCTTAAGGAAACGGGAAAAGAATAGGGAATAGGAATGGAAAACAGTGTGAAGGGTTTGCAAGAATAATATCCTTATCCGCTTATCGGCTTTTCTTCAATTATTGTTCTTTTATTAGACATGCTACTAGTGTGTTGCAAATTGTTTTTTAAATAATGCAGCGATTTGTCACAATTTTATCAAATGCTTAGCAACACGAATAGTTCTTCCCGAAACTCATGTTGTGAACTCAATATTGTAATAATTTCTTTTTAATGGTACCGACCACTCGGAGAAATAATGTTGAAACACCATCTACGCCATGCCCAAATGGTGCAATGTTCGATATTATATTACAGAGCTACCACTACGTATAGCCAAACAACCCGCCCACGGTCTTCTAGTGCATTGCACCAGCAATCTTTTGCTTTGGGAATGGTGACTCAATTATTTCCCCATTAGACCGACAACCAGGCGGTAATAATTACTACCCTGCATTACGCACTGGGGTACGCATTCCATTACGCATTCCCTATGTCCTTGTGCAGAGCCATCCCGATGGTGGAGCGGAAAACAACCAGGCGCCTCCATTGGAATGTCGCACGTGGCCGTCGCTAGAACGAGCTAACTACGTTACAGCTCAATAGCTTCGCACTGCGATTGTGCGGCTAAAATCACGTACCGTGCAGCAACCGGCTGGTCAGAAAGAACTTAGTTGAGTAATATTCACTATTCGGTGTACACAGCACACTTTCCACCTAAATTATTCCACTCCCGTGCGCGTAGGAAGGCGTCCTTCGGAACGCATCGGTTGGTAGTATGAATGTTTGCTTTTAATTACTGATAGAAAACGCGATTTGATAAGTTTGGAATTTAAACTTTCCAGTCCAATAATGATGGTATGAGATATTTGCGTTTCATCAGAGCCTTTTTTGTACGACGGGATGTTCACAGCTGGAGCAAACTTTTAAAGGTGTTGAATAAAACATTGGGAGGAGTTCCATTTATATCTGACTTGAGGGTTATAGTTATGAGTACTTTATATTTAAAATATACTTTTTACTTCAACATTGTGCGAATTTGAATATTTCATTGTTGTACTCAAACCACTTCTCTACATTCCTTCTCTTCGCACACTCTCTTCAGGTACACAAAAGGATAACATACTTACGGCATTTAATTGTAAGCTTGGCCCAAGCGAGAGATATTTCGCGCACTTTGCTCGTCTTCTCACACGACCACTACGACGACGATATCAACGATCTGGTACAGAGTATAGACTTTTGTAAGGTAATGCAGGTACGTACCCATTTGTCGTCCGTAACCGTTTGGAACAATGGACGTGTTAATCCAGCGCATAAATTGACTGTTTTGTATCACTTTTTCATACCATACTGCCCTTTTCCCTCAGATTTTCTATCCGTTCTCCATACAAACGCACCCGAACGAGTTCCCCGGTGCCGACCCCGGCGACTGCCCGAGGGATATTAAAAAAGAACAGTAAGTCTTTGCTAAGAGATGCTTCAACAGTCATTGTCTGATGGTTTGCTTGGCATGCGCTTCACCCACAGGGCGCTGCTGCGGAAGTGCAACAATGCACTGCATCCCGATCTGTACGGGCACTACCGGGAGGCGAAATTCACACAAACCAAACACCACTGGTGGTGGAAGGCGAACCGTGTGTTTGACCAGCTGGAAGTGACCAAGTACCATACGGGTAGGTGCACAAACTGAGTTAAAAAATCCCCGCGTCAACACTCAATCTGCTTTCGTTTACCTTCCCCCGTCCTACGTTCAGGGATGGTAGTATTTCTCGAGGAGGATCACTATGTAGCCGAGGACTTTCTCTACATCCTCGAGCTAATGTTCCGGAAATCGCAGGACCTGTGTCCGAAGTGTAACATCCTATCGCTAGGCACATATCTGAAAACTTTCAACTACTACACGTACAACAAGAAGGTAATTTCATTGATCAATTTTAAAACACCGAAGAGTACACAATGCCACATAAAAACCACCCCAAGCGCACAAGTTCCCCGAAACGAAAACAGTCGAAACAGTCCAGCCAGCCCGTGAGCGCTGGCACAAGTACGGTTGTCCGAGAGTATCCTAGGACACTGAACTCACACCTAATTCGGCACACTAACCAATTATCGAGTGCATTTAGTTCCTTTGCAACTACCACAAGTGAAGCAAAGACACAGCGCAAACAGACCACCATGGCCCACCCCCTACATGCAACACAAACAGGGACAAATCCGAATGTACAGAATAGATCGATTCCGTTTCTTGCGTTGGCTATGGTTATTATTTCCCGTACCATTTTTGTTAGCTGTAATTGATTTACATTATTTCTCGATTTATCGACACACTGCCCGACACATATCACACGGTGGAAGTAATTTTGCCCTCGGCTGCAGAAGTGAAGCAGCAATGCAATTATTGATGCAAGTTGATCGATTATCTGTGTTTTTTAATCTGATTTCTAAAGCAACCTTTATAAAACCGTGCAACGAAATATTTTAATTTAATGTACAGGCAATCCCCGCGATACGCTGTTATAGTGGACTGGTATAATTCGGGAAAGTTCCGGGTATCTCGGTTTTCCGCGTATGTCGAATCCTAGTGCAATATTGTTTACACCTCGAAGTTACAGAGTCGACTTCCTTCTCTGCGCTTTATTTATTTGACAATTCAGGCGACGAAACAATACTTAATTTGTAAAAAAATATTTAATATGACAAACGAAATGTTTATCGATCAATTTTTCGCCTTTTTGGCATATATTTTGTGTTGTAAACTAGCTCAGTTGTCAAATTTCCAAAAACCGCGTATCACGTATCTCGGGGACTGCCTGTACTCATTGATTTGTAAATTCGGTTATAATGAAAATTTCTTCTCTTACTCCCAATTTTGTAATTATAATTAAAGACATTTAAGTACATTACATTAAGTTCCACTGCAACACAGAAGTTAATCAACGAAGTACACTTTCATATGGTCCTTAGTTCTGCTTGCTCCAACGCCACTAGATCACAAATGAACACACCTACACACCCTGTGCTTTGCCATTCACGTCTTAGAATGTTTAAATACGAATAGATATGTTACACTCCCTCACGTATACGATACACTACACATTTATTGTCGCTGATTGCTCCTTAGCGAAGAGGATGCACACAAGGGGAGATATCAAGAGGGATCACCTGGGACATCGATGTCTGAATGTCTGTAACGTCCGTCATTCGACATGTGCTGTCTCACAACTCTCACAACACTAACTATTGTATCACTTTGTCGCATAACTCACACTCTCACGTACACACTGCTGCCGCCGCTGCTGCTACTAAAGGTTAAAAGAACATTAAATATCTCTCTATCTACCCTTACAATCTTTCGTGTCACTAACGCGTGCTTCAACACATCAAACCGCGCCATCATTCACCATCAACACCACCATCTACCTCATCTTCGTTCATACCTTCATTTCATCCCACCAAACGCCACACTTGGCCGAAACCTCCAGCGTGCCCAGCTGAACGGCTGGTATCCGAGAAAGGTAGCAAAAGTGGGAACTGTCTGGGAAGGGCAACAGTCAATTCTATTGCACGGTACGAATACCGATCGAGGATCGTCCGGCTCCTTTTCGAGCGCCTACAGTGTGCTTAGTAGAAGTCAGTTGAAAGACGCAGAACGCCGAATTCGGGCAACGGTCGATGTCGGTGCGCTGCTAGATCGAAATCACAACTTCCAATCGGATTCGACGGGATCGATTCTTGGCACATTAGATGCATTGCGGATGCCCACTAGCCGCCGGTCACCGCCCGATCTGCCTGCTTGGTTCGATCGGCCACAAGACGCACTGACTGGACAGACACACCACAGCAACATTTTTGCAAACAATGAACGTAACGGTTTTCTGAATCATCCTTCCAATTCAAAACCACAACCGGTACCCGACAACGTCTGGCAACAACGGCGTCCGCTGCAGCATCAGCAACAGCAGAAGCTGCTCCAACAGCAACGCCAATTGCAGCAGCAACAGCAGCTGATGCTACAGAAGCAACGACAGCAGCAGCAGGAACGGCAGCAGCAAGAGCAACAGTCGCAACAGCAATCGCTTCAGACGCAGGTCACCACGGAAAAGTATGCGTCACAGTCGCAGTGGGGCTACCAGGTGCTACCAACCCTGTACTCGATCTATCAGAAGGTAGCGCCATCTATCCACTCCTTCTCACGCCACTACAGCTATAGCAGTTACTGCAACTACTACCACTACTACTACCATTACCTATACTTTGTTACCCAATATCTGAAGTTATTTGTTTTCTAATACCATGCTGCTACTATTATTGCTATCAATTACATCACTTTGTAATGGCATACTTTTACTAGTTTTGACCTTTACACTTTACCCAGCATATACTAAGGTGGCGTGTGAATGTCAGCTTCTCCAGATATATTTGTAACACCTGGTTTTCATTTGGATTAGATGGCTTTGTATGGGATCAATTTTATTGTATTACATTGTTTTTATTTCTTTTTCGTCGTTTGTTAATTTGCCTGTTTACTGCTGAACCGACAAAAACATTCCGCTTGCTTTATTTGCGCTAGTTGATGATACTTTTGTTTGGTGAATTTGCTTTTTACATAAGAATCCCGCACAAACGATTTGAAGAATTCAGATGTTAGGCGCATATTTCAATGGATTTCAATAACTTATAAGCGAACTCAATGTTTATATAATTTATATAATATCTTTGTTCAAATGAAATCAAATTGCAGTAATCACGTTTGATAATTAAACTGCTTTGTTGTCGCCGTTGTTCGATAAATAAATCTTGTTTGCTTTATTGTCCTTGATCCCAGGCTTGTGGATCAGGACGAAATATCGCTCTAGATTTTTTTTGGTACGGGATTAATGCTATAAAATGTATGAACTTTTTCGTACACACAATTTAACAAAACGATATCATATGAATAACACGTTCGTGTTGGCTAATATGCTTTTTTGATCATATTATGTCGGTGGAGGTGGATTCAAAATTAGATTGATATCTATTATTTTTGCGCGGAATTGATTACTTTATTTAACATGTATCGGATTTATATCCGATCCATCCATCCAACCAAATATACATGGTTTTTTGTGTTATTCGATGCCATTTCAAAGGCGACTTCCTGTAGAGGACCTCTCATTTTTAACAAATCACTAGATTGAAACGGTCCAGTTGTTGACAGTAGGGACCCGAATTGAGCAATTCGGAATACGGAAGCAACTCATAATAGCAGATTTCCTTCCTGTCCCACCAACTACTCGGGAGTTACTACTAAGCATTCTACTAAGCATTCTGGCGGAAAATCTTTGAGAACTTAAACGGTTTTATTCCGTTTGGCCAAGGTTTCGTGGAAATTGGCGTTTGAGTGGTAAAACACCGAACTTCTTTTTGAATCCATCTTTACAGTTGTTGTATACTTTTGTTTAGCTTTAGTAACTTATTGGTCAACTAAGATGATCTCAGAATGTTTTTAGTGTTTAAAAATAATGAACGTCATTTTCCCCAATCGAATATTGGGGTAGATCACGCTCTAAGCCAGTTTTTTGTATGCGTTTTGACGTTTCCAAGCTTATCCGCTTACAGCTCGCCATACAAATGGCAAGCCAAGTTAAGCCTAGCAAAGAAGGATTAGATTGGTTTCCCAATGAAAGCAGCTAATCCAAGCTCGACAAAAGTCATTACAAAGAATTTTGCTAGCTGGTCTGAGCCAGTTTAGGCCATGTTTCCCGTGTGCGAAAAAGGTAAACAATTTTTTTTTAACGAAAACAACTAAAAAAAGATTATTTAAATAATCAGACTTGTACATTATTTCATTGCATTGAAATTAAAATTAAATTACTTAACTTAAATCGATTTTCCTCAAATTGTAGTTTACAAAAATGATCCCTTGTGTCATTCTTTATGTCAAAATGCTATGTCCTTTACGAATCTGTACAGAATGATACAGCCCAGTACCTGAATTATTTGGCAGATACAGGCTTAAAGCTTAAGCTTTCTAACTTTTGGGATGATCTACCCCATTATTGGAAAGTTAATCACCATCTTCCGTCATCAGTGAAATATCCTCCATGAAAATACTTGTTGTTGTACACAGTTCTTGTTGTTGGTGGCCTGTTTGGTACAAAAAGTTGATAAACAGTAACTCTACCTGTGTTCATACGCTTGTTTCGATTATTTTAATCGAGTCACTTTAATCACTATCTAATAAACACTTTATGAGGTAATACGACCAAGCCATTCTAGGCTCATTCTAGGCCAAGCCATTCTAGGCCATTCCATAAAAAAGAAACCGAACTATCAGAGCATCCGCACTGAATGAAGTATTACAATGCTACCAAATTAATAATGCCCATGTAAATAAACGGGTTTAAGCTATTTGTTACCGTGTATCAGGAAGATTGCATCGCGAAGATTAATCGAAACTGAAAGTGTCGTACAACGTGTTGGCAGATTATACAAACCATTCATGCTCCATTCATTGTCGACATGTTCAACCGTTCGATATGATGCATCCTTGCAGCGTTCACCGTTTCAGTGTCAGCCGATTGCGGAAGTGTGCCCGTGTCACTGCTCTCTCACTCTCTCTCTCTCTCTGTCACGTTTCCCTACCCTCTGTACAAATTTGTCCGTGTCCATGTATTTGAGCCTGTTATTACTGTGTGTATGTTTGCATTCCATCCATTATTGCTCGCCATACCGCACGATATCGATCATAGACCGCGTGTAGAAGTAGTTATTGTTTTAATGAGCACCACCAGAGCACCGTTGCACAGCACGTACACTTACACTGGACTTGCATGCTAGTTGCTAAACTGCAATCCTGCCATCCTTTCCCCTACCCATGAGCCAATTCGCCCGTTTACCCTGCAGTTTGCCCCGCACCAGTTATCCTTCATTTCATTGTGCAATTTTCATTATCGTCTGTGGAGCACCTAAACGATAGTATTCCGATTGCAAAAGTAACATTATCGCACGTAGCTTTTCAACCATTCAGGATGATTTATCCTATAATCAAAAGCTTGTATTTTTGAGTTTGCTTTCAAATGTGTGAAAAGCTGTCTTTCGAACCAAGTATGTTTGGATATGTTTCTGTCTGTTCCTGTTCTGCTAGAAAGTTCTTTGTTATGGTTTTCTCTTATTAGTCGTCAGCGCGGAAGATTGCAATGTTTTATTTGGACACGTCCACCACCAGTAAGGGCCTTCCTGAAATTAAATTATTAAAGTCTTCTCGTAAACTGTAAACTATATAAATTCACGGGTAGTTCTATTGCTAAAATTATTACAACCTTGCATTACAGCACTAAACTTAGTAGTAACACCCCCAAACTGTTTGCCCGTACGTTTGCGTTACGTTGCGTTACGCTTCGGCGTTATCCCATCTACTCACTACTGTGGAATTGGTTACAGGGCTACTTGCAACTGCCTAACTCACATTACACCCATACTCCTTACGCAGGTTGAGGTGACGCCCTGGATAAGCAGCAAGCACAACATGGGCATGGCGTTTAATCGTACCACCTGGTACGATATAGTACGCTGTGCGCGTCATTTTTGCGAGTATGATGACTACAACTGGGACTGGTCATTGCAGCACGTTTCGCAACAATGCCTAAAACAAAAGCTGCACGTGATGGTGGTGAAAGGACCGAGAGTTTTCCACATCGGCGAATGGTACAGTGCACGCGCAGGAGGTAATGATCTCTATGCCTAGTATATTAACATCCGTTTACTTCATTTTCCAGTGGAGTACATCATAAAAAGAGTAACTGCGAATCGAATCAGGTGATCTCGAAGGTGCAGCAGGTCCTGAAGGTGGCGCGTGGCTCCCAGCAGCTGTTCCCCCGTTCGATATCACTCACACAGACCAGTGTGATAAAGAAAACGAAGCTGCGCAAAGGTAATGGTGGATGGGGCGATCAGCGAGATCATCAGCTGTGCTTCAACATGACGCTCGTTGGGCGGTAATGTTTCGGAACACCAGCACGTACCACTCCCGAAACTCGTTGCCCTTAGTTTTCAACAATACGCACATTCCTTGCTGTCCATGGGGCACTACTAGGAACGATCGTAACACTACAACGACCGTATAAAGAATCGAATCGTTTGCAAGGGAGTTTAGCGCTTACGTTGTATGTAAGTAGAGTAATAAACCCGAAACCCCAGCCTCCGTAGCTAAATAGGCAATGTAAGAAGCAGTCCGTGTGTTTTTTTTTTACTGGGCTGGAAAAAGGCAAGACCAAAGTTAATGTTTGAGTTGAATGTTTGTTTTAGAATATTATTTAAACTAGCCAATTGTTCCATATTGTTCTTCTTTCGTTTGTCTACACAGTAAATCAATGGGAATTCGCCGAGTGGTTGATTTTAATCGAATGTTACCAAAAACTGTACCAAATAGGCAAAGCGAAGGTACTATTAAACGTAGCGTTAGAGTAGATGTAAGTGAAAAAGACAGAACCTAAGACTTGGCAACAGGCCAGTAAAGCTCCTGAGCGCTATCAATTACAGGATGCTTTTTATAGGTATTTTCTTTATTTATTCAAACATTCTTTGTTCATGTCAAAACATCGATAACACCATGTCGTCCGTTAAGTTACTGTGTTGAAAGGTAAAGTATTTTGCACACGAATGAAATTAGCAATGCAAACAAAAATTGAAAAAAATTCTTTGAATGCTCCATTGTCAAGCCAGCAACACTCTAGTCCCGGATGTGTGTTTTTTTTTATTGATTTCATTTTCAGTTGTATTTGGTAGATATTGTTTTCCAAAACATATTTGGCCACAAGTCAGAACAATCTTTTTTTTTCATGATTTTCAGCAAAAGAAACATGCAATTCGTTTGTTACGGTTACTGTGCGCCTAACGTATGCCGATCATGTTAAGTGCGAGTGTTATCAAATTGTCCCTCTATTGGCAATAGTGCGTAAGTGTAATGTTAGGTTTAACGGAAACGAATACAATAAACATTAAGTGAACGGCACAGGCACTCAAATAAATAAATCGGATGTATATATAAATGGAGAGACGTTTTTGAACATTTATATTCGTAGATGGTTTGAACTGAATTCTCATGCAGCACGCCATGTAAAAAAGCAGATACGCTACGGGCCAGGTTGTCCTGTGTCACATTCGAATGACTTGGCTAGTTCCCCGCAAAGGCGAACAGCTTGAAGAGCTCATCATTCTAGCAGTGCTTCATTATCCTTCCACACATACGGGACCAACAATCATTCAGCAGCTTCCTCTCTTGAACGATGACCTATATGTACGTCACTCCTACGAAAGTCACGATTTGTTGGCAGAACCGCTGGCGATACCACCATCAATTTGATTTTTGGCTCGTTAATCTACACCCTGAGATTTTCCGTCGAGCCGCAAACTAACTATGTCTGTGCACAATGTCTGTGCACAAGTAAAAAAAAACGTTTTAAATCGATGTAAAATTACTTTAATGACTCTTCCCAGAAACACTTCAACCGGTGAACGAAAAATGCTTCGGTAAAATTCAAACAGTTTCGTTAAGCCGCACTGCTGGGCCAAAATGAGAAACAATCGGACAAAATGCGAACAACCCCAACTATGGTTGTGCGCTTCGTGCTACACGGCCAAAGCGCACTATGAAATTTCATTTCTTCGGTCAACACTCCAACCACATTGTCGGCAGTAAATGTCAAACAAAAGTGACACCACCGATCGAATGAAAACAACCTAGTTTCGCATAACTCGACGCAAAAGCGGGAGCAGAGCGTGTCGGCAGTGCAAGTTTGTGCAAAATTACGGCCAACCACACAAAACCCAAACAGACAGCACTACAGCGGAAGCACATATTTCGCAAAGTCCATTGAATAATTGCAGTACAAAAACATGTCTTCATTCGCACTCCGCTTTGCTCCCCGGTTGTTGCTCACCGGCAATTCTGCCCCACGGTTGGTGGCCGCGGCCACGCAGCGGAATTCCTACTTCACCTATTCGAACCAAATTTCGCAGCCACTCGAGCGCGAACCCAAGTACACGACGGCGGAAGAAGCGGTCAAAGTCATCAAATCAGGTAAAGAGCACCGTATAACGACCGGGAGCAGGAAAATGAGTTCCTACAATTGTGCAATGTGCGTGCGTGTGTGTGTATGTGAGTGTGCATGGTTCGGTAATTTCGTGTCTGAAATTAAAATCAAAAACTCAAAACGAAACAAAACCGGATCCGGGTCTTCTTGAAATCCGTGTAACATCTCAATTCTAGCGGTAGTGTGAAAAAGATATCCGTAGAAATGAACCGTGCGCCGTTACGCAATGCTATGTTTATTTCAGCTGCTATGATTTCGCACGCACAGATTCACACTTGAACCTTCCGCCATATTCTCCTCTCCCTTCATAAGTTTCACTTTCGGATGAGTTTTTTTTTTTTGGTCTGCTTCACATGACGATGTCAATGCCCAATAGGTGCGGCATACTCTAGCGCTGTTCTGGCAGTGTAATGAGTAAGATGTTCTGGCCTACTTATCGCCATTATCAGCGTACAAAGGCCGAATGTTTCTGTACCCTTTTCCCTATTTAGCTACAGCTGCTCAATCCTCCTTTGACCTTTGAGACAGGAAAAAAAGTCAAAGCAGTCGCATCACAATCCGAGCAGCGTGTGTTGGTGTTCTTAAATGGAAACATACCCCAGTACAGCACCACTTGATTAGCGATGTTTATGGACTTTGAACGCTAGGGAGATGATACGTCGATTGTAGAATGCATGGTTCCGCTGACTTGTATGTAACGATTGGCTACTTGCCTGGAACTGTTTACATCGCTACTTCTGTAACTTTTTTTTGTATCGTGCAACATTCATCACAGAATTTAAAACCCAGCACATCACATAACGCATTTTAAAATCACCGAACTCAACATTTAGTGAGTTCCGATCGGACCGGATCAAAGGTTTATTGCATCTGTAAACGAATAGCTAGTCGAACGGGCCTCCATTAACGTTCACTTGACATTAAAGGGGAAAAACATATCACCTCCAGGAGTGCTAACACGGACGTGATTTGAGCTTGAGAGGTCCTAATTGCATGATAACTCAATTGGCGCGAACTTGCAGTAGAATTGTCCGTCGGAGTGTGTTCGTGTGATATGCTTGTTTATTCAATTACCATTGCATTACCAGTGCGCTCCGGAAGTTAAGCGACATCTGGCGTTAGCAGTTGATTGTTACAGGGGTAGCAAACTTCTACAAAGCATGTGTTGTTTATCAAGTGCAAAGAGCAAAACCAAACAAACGGATAAACCCTTTGAAAAGGGAGTGTTGTCTAGGTCAACTCGTTGCTGAAACATATGGGGAACATAGGAATCGTACCTTGCCCTTGACACATCAAACCGCGACCTAGGAATAGAATCGCGTCACCAGGAATTGGACTTACCATCAATATTACTCCCCCACCCGTTTTTTTTCGAAGTGATCCGGTTTTAAGGTTCAGTTTGAAACGCAAACGAACGCGCTACAAAGAATGTGTGTTCACGATGTGGCTAAAAAAAGAACACACCAGCAACCAGTTTCCTCCTTACTGATGGCTACCCAATGGCGTTACCGGACGACGCTCCGTTGCTCTTGACTACCTAGTACAAGGTTGCTATTATCACATCCAAAATTCATCTCCAAAGTAGCACCATCGATCTACCAATGTCACCGATTATTAGTAATGAGGGTTACGCAAAGTACGTAATACAGGTCGCTTCTCTACTCGATCAAGGTAATCATTGGGAAAAAGCTCTTTTCATTAATTTAAACAACAAATGACATGCAATCGCACAGCAATCCGATGTAAGCCGCAGTCACATTACAAATGTGTCTCTCGGATAGGGCATATAAATGTGCATGTGTCATTGCTATACAACGCACACGGCAAAAGTTTCATGCCCTGTTGCTACCCCACACACGGTTGCAGTAAAATTGCTTAATTATTCAATGCAAACGTTCACTGTTCATTGCCGATCATGTTGCCTATGCTTTGAGTAACGAAACTACGCGATGAGCAACCCGAAAGAGCCCCGTCTGACTCCATCAAGGTGACTTTCTTGAACGTGGTACAAACTTGTTTAAAATAGGCAAAAATTTTTCATTCGTCGCAAAATAGCATGCATTAATGTTTCGGGTTTTATAGCGGCACGTTTGTCCTTCTCCGAACGTTTCACTGGTAGAACGCATGACCACCGCACGTGAGATTATTTCTAGTTATTACCGACTGTTGACAATTCTGATTGGACCTTAGTAGGAATTCGTAAAATTTCTTCAATATTCTCCAAACTGTTGACAATAGCCTTTTACACGTGAAGTTAAAAAAAAACCTAATGTGTCACTCACGAAACAGATAACACCTACCATTTGTTTCACGGACAAGGGCACAGACGGCATAAACCACAAGGAAGGAATATTCTTCTGTCTTTTTCGGGATCCGTGGAGATAATCTATTTTCGAGAATATTGTATGCTCATCGGCCTTTACAGCAGAATTGTTGACTTGCTTATGTTTGTCCAATAGCTGCAGGGCTATTAACACGAGGGAGATAAGATACGGCTTATCTACTGCAAACCTGTTATGGTCTATGATCATATGATTTGTCTATGTTAGTCCCGTCTGTACCCCCCGAATGGGTTATCCAATTTTATGATAATTTTTACGATATTATCAACACAAAATATATACTTTTACGAAAAATGTAACTTTTCTACAGAATGAGGTTGTTCTTGAAGTTTGAACAGTTTGTTTTGTTGTTTAACTTATTTCTAAAGTACCTAATTTTCCTTCTCCTACTTACAGGTGACATTGTATTCGCTCAGGGTGCAGCGGCTACCCCGGTTCACGTACTCGATGCGATGACCAAGCATGGCATGGATAACAACCTGCGAGACATCACGGTGACCCACATGCACACTGAGGGTCCGGCATCTTACTGCAAACCCGAATGCAAGGATGTGTTCCGCTCGAAATCACTGTTCATGGGAGGTAATGTACGTGCGGCCGTTGCCGATGGACGCGGCGATGCCGTACCGATCTTCCTGCACGAAATTCCGCTCCTGTTCCGACGCAAGCTCATCCAGCCGGACGTAGCGATCGTGTCCGTGTCGCCACCGGATAACCACGGTTACTGTACGCTCGGTACCAGCGTGGACTGTGTGCGTGCGGCTTTGGAAAATTCAAAAGTTATCATCGCCCAGGTCAACAAGCAGATGCCGCGCACATTCGGTGACAGTATTATCCACCAGTCGCATTTCGACTATGCGATCAATGTGGATATACCGCTGCCGGAGCATGGTGGACATGCGATGTCGGAAGTGGAAACCAAGATCGGAAAACTGATCGCGGAAAATTTGGTCGAGGATGGTGCGACGCTGCAGATGGGCATCGGCAACATTCCGGATGCGGTGCTGAATGCACTGCACAACCATAAGGATCTAGGCATTCACTCGGAGATGTTTGCGGGCGGTGTGGTCGATCTCGTGCGCAAGGGTTGCGTGACGAACGATAAAAAAAATTTCCATCGAGGCCGCATCGTCGGTTCGTTCCTGATCGGTACCAAGAAGTTGTACGACTTTGTCGACAATAATCCATTCATCGGTAGGTAGTAGGTCTGCCGGGTATGAACAAGCGTGAGTCATCTTCATAAGAATTTGGCATCTTTCCTAATCTACAGAAATGCTGGAAATTAACTACGTCAACAATGTGAGCATTATTGCGCGAAACCCCAAGATGACCGCCATCAACTCGGCGATTGAAGTAGATCTCACCGGGCAGGTTTGTGCCGATTCGATCGGTACGCGCATGTACTCTGGTTTTGGAGGCCAGGTCGACTTTATTCGCGGTGCTGCCGAAGGATTCGATGGCAAGGGTAAACCAATCATTGCGCTACCATCCGTCACAAACAAGGGTCAGAGCAAAATTTCCCCCATCCTTAAGCCTGGTAAGCATTGGTGGTAGACAGCGTGATCGCGATTGAGTTTGAAATGGAATTAATCACATTTTCTGTCGCATGGTTTTTAGGTGCTGGTGTGGTAACGTCTCGAGCCCATGTCCACTATGTTGTCACCGAGTATGGTATTGCGAATCTGTTCGGTCGCAGTTTGCGCCAGCGTGCCTACGCACTGATCCAGATCGCACATCCCGATCACCGCGAAGCCCTTGAGAAGGCTGCCTTCGAGCGTTTGAAAACGATGCCAACACCGAACTAAGAAGCTGCTGTCGTGTTCAAATCTGTGAGATCTTTCGAAAGTAGGATAATCACACACACACAAACTAATCGACGAACGAATCGAATTTTGCACGTTCGTCTTCGCGTCGATGTCCCCAGCAGAGTCCTTCTGCATTCACAAATGCAATGGATTTCATTTGATTCATATCTACGTGTTGAAGAGAATGCACCACCACACACAGTTAGAGATTATCACGTTCCACGCGTTAAAAGCAAAAGAAATCCACTCCGGCGAACGGGATCTTATTCGGCCATACACGGCAACTTTTTAGACCGTTATCAATTTCTGTTTAATGTGATTGTTTTTGTTTTATATCTTCTTTTTTACCATAAACGCTTCATGTGATGTATCTTTTGGCATTCTAGCATGGTTTGGCCATTAAAGTTAAGAACTTTGCGCAAAGACAAACCCCGTGGAAATGGAGGGAGATAAAATCCCGCACGCAACGCTAAGCAAAATTACCAAATAAAGCAATTTAAGTTTAGTAAATCATCGCCGAAAACAACCTTCATTGCGCAGGTTGGACGAAATGTTCCGTTTGTAATAGCAATGGCACACCACAATGCCTGATACGCAATATGAAACAAACAAAAACTGCCATCACGGGATCAGATAAACAAAAGCATGCCTTGTATGACCTTCCGAGGCTCGTCGAAATACAGAGCGCTGACTATAAATTGCCGTTTGAAATACCTGCTAAATTAAATTGCTACGTGTATGAGCAGTAGCAGCATAACCACATGTAGAACAATCCGCTAACAGTGTTCCCGGTTTTTTTTAGGTAATTCACTTATTCCAGAAGTTTGCTAATTAGAGCAAAAACAGTAGATGGGGTTAAACGAACAGTAACAAACAAAATACTACTATCGTCAAACGAACTATCTCACACAATGATACACCTACGGTGTATTGGCCTGCAGAGACGGCAGAAATGGATGGTAAGACCGTTCCGCTTTTTTACATAACGTGCGCAAGGCAAGCGGGAACCACAATCATACAGCAGCAACTTTAAGAGCAAAAATCAGTGATCAAATTACAAAAAAACGAGTGAATAGAAACCTCAAAATCAGCTTTGAAAATAAAGTTATCCTAGTGAATACAGAACGTTGTGTCTTTGAAAAAGGATTCAAGTCGATCGATCCGATCAACCATAATTCAGCCTAAATGTATGCAAAGGCCACGACTATATCCTCCTTCTTGTGCTCCGCACATCCTGTCGTAAGAAGTCTACTCCCATTTTGTTACGATTCCTTCTTTATTTGTCCATTTTGTATGCTCATTCCTTTGTTACATTTGATGAATTTCACATGCGCCATGTGTTTTCGTCCTGCTTTCCAAACCTGTGTACGAACACTGCTTGTCTTCCAATATGCGTTGTGAAATTTTGCCTGTATGGGAACGGATGCAACATCACACATCCGAGTTTCCTTTTAGTTCCGATTTGGCTGCTTTGTCATTAAAATGGATCTCAATTTCGCGTCCTGCTACCTGCCAACAGCTTTGTCATTAGAAATTGACCAAAATATTCCCCCGAGCCCAGGGGCGCACTGTTGATGAAGATGATATAGTCCTCCTCCTACCGCTGTTCTCCAATAATGATGAAAACTCTTCCCCAAAGGTCTGTGTGTTTGTGTGTGCGCACAGCAGAGTTGCCGTATCCTGGCCCCTGTTTGATACGCGGTCGTAGATGTCCAACAAACCCCAATAAAAATAAAAACTTACATCCGTTTGTTTTCCGATTCCATAATTATTTGTGGAAGTTTATCTTAGAAGTTTTGCTTCATTTTAGTTATTAAACAATTCTTGCGGTCTCTTTTTCCTGCGACTTTTCCGATGCAAACTCCCTTGGGTTCTAAATTGTTGAATGCATTTCTTGGTTAGTGGCTACGTTTTAAATCGAGTTGTAGGGATATTGGATGATCATATCTCTGTGACGCGACTGATGCTCTACTACGTATAGGCTAGTCTAATTGGTTTTAAGAAAGCAACGCTGCTTCCCCGTCGTCCGGAGCACGCGCGCAACTGCTTGAATTGCAAAAAAAGAAATATGCGCTTTCGCGCCTGTAACCGACCTAATCGAACACGGACAAACTGTGCGAGAATTACGAACGAGAGGATGCATACCAGAGCTCATGGACAGCTGGAATATATATAGGACAATTTCACCTGATTCTCTTCCTTTCTCGCTTGACCCAAGGGATGTTGTGTAGTGCCGATCTTCCCAAGATTGACGGCTATACGATGCATTTATGGTGGTTGCAGATTTTGTTTGTCTGTTTGTTTTCTTTGTTAATACATATATTTAAATTGTGGTGAGGAATGATGACACGTTGTGGCGGCCTTGCTTTTGCTGCTGCTGCTGCTTGCAAATTTTGCTCGTTGGCCGGAGCAAAACCAAAAAAAGAACGTGCCCGCGCTGCTTATTTCCTCTTCCGGTTTTTGTCGTTGCCCGCGGGCCCACCGGCGACAGCACCTGGTTTGCCCTTGGAATTGTTGGTCAATTTTGGCTTCTTCTTCTGTGACGCACCGTCCTCATCCTCATCCTCGTCGGCTTCCTCCTCGTCCAACACTTCCTCCTCCATCTCTTCCATATCCTCGAACTCCTCGACCAGCGAACCGAGCAGATGCAATCCGTGAATGTGCACCGGGCCCTTGCCCTCAACCAACGTGAATGTAACCGGGGCGTCCGAGAACTCCAGGTCCATGCGGGCCTGTCGCAGCTCACCCACCTTTAACACAGCGATCGGAATGCGCAGCGTGTCCCGTATAGTCATGGTTTCCACCTGTACCACATTGAACTCGTCCGCGGCTGCCTCATGGCCGAGGAGACACTGTTTGATCACCAGCTTGTTCGTCCTCGGGTAACCTTCCGGCTTGTTGTCCGGATCCCATGTCACTGTTTTGCTGCCCTCCTTCAGGGTTGCTCCTATGGTAAGATTATACAAAAAAAAACAATTACAATCGACAAATATTATCGTACGCATCTCTGAACATTCCGAAGCCTTCCGATTCCAAGTAACACATACACGCAATAATTGCAGACGATCGAAAATTGACTCTGCACACCGCAAGAGACATTTTTCGGCTCTTGAAAAAGTATTCGTAACGCAGTAGACGACGACGCCGCCATTTCAATGAACTAGCTTTAACCCTTCATACAACGGCATCACACACCCGGCATCAGCGTAATGAGCAGGGGGGGAAAAGTGGAACAGGATGAAGTAAACAAAAACGAAAACCATTCCCACCAATACACGCTCAACACATGGCGAATCTGGGCAGCAACGCGCGCATGGATGTATAGGTGTGATCCGCATACTTGCCACACAAAAAGGCGCTAACGAAAGAACACTTTCGATAGCCGAGGTGATAAATCGGGCCAAGAAAACGGGGTGCTGGTGGTAGATGATGCAGCCTTGCAAAGCCGAGTGAGTAAATAACTAACACACATGCTTTAGTCCACACATCCACACTAGGCAACACCGTCAGAAACACCGGGAAAATAATAGCCTCGCATCATAGGAAATTATAACCTCACATCGAGGCGCCGCCGTACTTGCTTACTATGCATATAAAAATGAACGTAGCAAAAAAAAAAGCGTTCGCTCACAGCGAATGTATCTCCTGCTATGTGCAGTACCAAAGTAGTCCGTTTGATGGTGAAATGGCTTTTGTCAAATCATACAAACAATGTAACATTGCCAATTTAAAGGGAAGCTGCTGCTGCTAGAAGTGACACCCCCTCTGCCGTTCCAATTATTGGAGCTACCGGCAAATCATGCCCGTTGTTCATGTGGTAAAGGTATCCAAAAACGCTATGCGAGACGCCATTAGACCAAGCGTACCAGAGATGCTGCTGCAAGCAAAAATCTTCCCGAAGCACGACCAGAGCAAAAACTTCACCAGCGGGTGATGATTCCGGAAAAAAACATAATGTGTGCGCGCGGTATGGCGAAAAATCGACGACGACGGCCACCATTTCCTTTCCTCGGTGAAGCGAACGCGTGCGGTAAATATGCGCGCGGTGCGGCGGTTGGCGGCACACTTCACACTTTTCGACCGAAAATCGCTCGAAATAACATACCAGCGGCACGAAACACTAACGAAATCGGTTACAAAAGTTGTCTACTCACCGTAAAAGTATTCGTCGGTCATATTTGTGTGCGGGTAGTTAACTTTTTCCGGATTTTCTTCAGGAAAGCAAATGGATGCGCGACTCTCACCACGTTTGGAACTTGCAAGAGAATGAAAAAAAAAACACATCCGTTTTGCCCAAGTTGAATAAAATGCCGATGAGACTCGCTTGTCAAACTTCGGCCGAGGTTGCGAATCGTCGGGCAAACTTCGTGCTAACAATAGGCAACTGTCATTATGCCAGTTTTAAATTTTAGAACTTTTATGACGTTTGTTGATCTTCCACGAATTGTACTGGTGGATAGAACTCTTGCCGAGAAATTACAATTTTTCTTTCCGAATGCTTGCCAAAAAATGATGCATCTACTAATGTAGACAGTATGTGAATGTACCTTTTAAATAACAAATATTATTTTCAAAATGTTCATTTATTCAATTCTATTTCTCGAGGAAACAGATTCCTTGCCAAACTGTTTTGCGCTTAATACAATCCTTCGAAATAACGTTTATCCGCTGCATGGATGCGTTCTAGCACTTCATCGATTTTCGCTTCCGGAAAGCGCTCAACCCACGATTGAATGTAACCGGCAAAGTTGGCTTCGTACGTTTTTAGCATCACCTTGCCCGTATCCGCATCGATACTGGTGTTCGACTGAAGAAAGATCATTCTCGGTTTTTTGTGCAGTAGCACAATATCTCGCCACTTGGCCCACGGATGTTCTCCACCTACGGACACTTCCGAGTAATGGTTGTACATTTCAGTTGCTGCCGTTACATTGCCAGTGGATTTGTAGAATTGTAGCTTCAACAAAAACTTCCTTATCGCTTCCTTTCCTACCGTTTCGATCTTGCTGCGATCGAACTTCAGCAGCAGATTTTTGCCCTCTTCAGTTTCCTGTACATTAACCAGACCTTCGCCTGCCTCCAGCAGCACCTTCATGATTACAAATCGTGCCTGATAATGTGCCTGCAGCCAGGTTTTCTGCGCCGGATTGTACAGCTCCATCGCTACACCGACTCCCCCCCAGACAAGCAGCAACCAATTGACGTAGATGATGTTGTCGACTTCCTGTTCATCAGTGTGCCCAAATATCTTCAGCACGTCTCGGTTCAAGCTAAGATACAACCCAACCGCCTCCGCACGGCATTCCTCGTACGAAGAACCAAGCGATTTAAATTTCGAATCATAAGTTTCACCCGGTTCGTACCAACAACCGACCGGTTCCCCAGTGAGCGGATTCTTCAGCTTCGTCGTATCAAAGTTATACTCGCCTGCTTCATCGATGCGCAACAGTTTGCCGCTACCATGGCCCAGCAATTCGTGTAGACCCACTTGCACCTCAAACGCAGCCGCCTTGTACTTCTTCATCAACGACTGATCCTCCTCCGAGAGGAAAGTAATTGAGTCAGTCTTGTTCGTGTTGGCAAGCACGTTTCCAAGGGATACGTTTTTAAAACCTTCGTCTTGGCGGATTTCATCATCTGTAAGTGAAACAAAAATTCCATCCCATTAACAAAGCGGATGTTAAGTATACTTAGCGCTTTTCACAAAAAGTCCGGCATGCTTACAGTTGGGAATGTTAATACCACACGGTACACCTGATCCGGCAAACGTCAATATGTCTAGTGAAGTGAAGTCTGGTTTTAGGTAGGAATCTTTTTCGTATTCCTTCCCCCAAGGCAATAACTGGATGAAATTTTCAGCATTTGACACCAACGTGCCGAATTTTGCAGACATCTCCTTGTTTACCATGGCAACGAATCCTTCAAATTCTCCTCGCTGCCCAACTGGATCCCTGTACGTTTCAATGAATCCAATGTACGTTTCGATTACCGGTCCCTTGTCCTTGATCCAGTACCGCGAACCGGTCTTGTGCGCGTCCAAACTACCTTCACGGAAGCTTTCGACATACGATTCGATCATACGCTGCTGGTTTTCATTGGCACAGTGCTTCATGGCTTCCTCTAGCGAGTCGGCCACCATCTGCATCAGCTCCTTGTAATCGCCCCGCGTTATCTTGAAAACGCATCCTTTGTACTCTTCGGGTTCACGTGTTAGCCCCTTCTTGTCACCTTCTTCGCTGGACGCAAGCTTTATATCGTACACCGTTTTGCCATTCTCGACCGTTTTGAAAGTACGGCAAATGTACGCCTCAAACTTGTGCTCCTTCATCCATTCGCTTATCAGCTCCGTGTCATCGTGCGTAACGTTGCTTGAGAAGTAGGTTGTTACACCTGCATCACACAGACCAAGTGTCTTCATACGATCCGCCAGGAGGAAGATGGGCACCTTGGTAGATTCCCATAATGAATCGATGACGTTAGCATTCGCTTTGTAGGCGGCAGAGCACTTGACGATTGCTTCGAATTTATCCACATCCAAGTTGGGAACGATCTTGCTATCGCCCATACCCTTGTAGTTGCCAGCGTTAGCCAGAAATCCACAGGTATACACAAGAAAGGCCTGAGGAATGCAAACAAATGAACATTCATATTTATAACATTGCGATAAGATATGTGCTGTGTAATGGTCCTTACACATCAACACATAAACCAATGGTTGTAAAGCAATTACATACGGTAAATTCATCTTCCGATACGCCAGCTCCAATTGCAGATTTCTTCAAATCCTCTACTGTCTCAGCTAGAAATACTCGATGAAGCAAAGAGAAAATGATTGGAGATTCTGGGCTTGACTGCACCAGAGCGATTAATCCTCCAGTCCAAGACGCCTAATCAAATGGAAAACAGAACATGAGAAGGGTATATGGAAAGTCTCTCGAATTGCGGGCCACATAACAGATAAAATAAGGAACTACATACCTTGCTGAAGAAATGAGCATACTGCTTTTCCGTCTCGGTCAAATTATTGAAAGCCGTGGCACATTCCAATTCTACGATCGGTTGCGTGTTGGGCAAAACAAACTGAGCTTTATCGGACATGTTGATTACCTCTTGGCTGAAGGCTTGGTATTTTACGACTGCTGTCGAGATTGCGTATGGTACGCAAAAATTAACTGATTTGAACCGAAAAAAATGACCCGCAATTCAGCAATCTATGCCACACAACGATTTTTCTCAGAAACAGTCACAAAAGTGATGAGTTTTATTTTTTATGTTGACAGTTTCAGACCCGACAGTACCCAGGGGGCAAAAATCCGCCCAAAGAACAAACCAAATCATTTAGAACGCATGGTTGATGGGTTGAACATGCTCTATTGCTAGGAATGAAACGGAAGGATCAATAGAAAGAATACAGTTCGTTCATTATTAGTTCTCTCTTTATGTTTTTTTATTTGAAGCGATTTCGTTGCTTATTTTATTTACGTTTTTAAATTATAGTGAATATAATAATTGCGATTTAGTACTTTGTGTCAGAATTGAGCGAACGAATGTAACTCCTAACAATCACTAAACTGTGTACGCGACATGTGAGTATATAAATTGGCAAAGCCCGGAAAGCTATCCTGTTTTAGTTCCATTTGATGTTAATGTACCCGTATAAATGGGTTTCAACATTATTTTAATGCCGTGACATAATGACATTTCATCTTTTGTAACTTGGGTTTCGCATTAACCATGTCAAAATTTTCAAACGTGCAAATA
This sequence comes from Anopheles marshallii, assembly GCF_943734725.1. Classification (NCBI taxonomy): domain Eukaryota; kingdom Metazoa; phylum Arthropoda; class Insecta; order Diptera; family Culicidae; genus Anopheles; species Anopheles marshallii. The sequence goes on along the minus strand of NC_071326.1, from coordinate 50,379,721 downwards.
GCGTTCGCGCGCTTTTGAGTTTTGTTTTCGTTTCGTATCGGCATGTAGACGAGATTCTGCTAGTAAAGTGATAACGTGAATAGCGGTGTAAAATGGTGTCAATTCAAACAATTCGGGAACAGTTTGATGAACTAGGTATAGAACCATCGGATGAAGTTATAAATAAATGTAAGTCCAACGAAAAACGGGGTGCAAATGAAAAGAAATCAATGAGTGCTTTCAACGTGCATATCGATCTTTTACCCATTTTATTACAAACAATTCTCACTCGGCTTTGTTCCTTTTAGGTATCGAAATATGTAACAACAACGATATTACCGATCCGATCGAGTTTGTAGAACAATGGATGGCGTACAGCGTATCGAAATTAAGTGGTGCCGAACCAACGGTTTCTTATCTGAGCGAAATGGAAGCCCACGAGTACACAAGTAAGGTACGAAAAGCTAAGAAGATGTCTACCATTGCTGCAGCAGCCGGCAACGTTGGCGCATCTCCGCGAATGGACACCAAAGTGTCTAAGATAACAACTTACCGCAACGTTGATTCTGTTGAGCAAGATGTGCTGGAAATGTATGGCTGCATTACACCAAAGGTAAGTTACAATTGAGCAGTAGTTTCCATTTCAGTTTTCGTGTTAAATATTGTAAACCCAAACAAAAAATAACATTCACAGCACAAAGCTTAATCGTGTTAAGATACTGAAGAACTTTAAAACAAGCATTAGTTGGAATGTTTTGGAACTACTAGTCTGTTTTATTCCATGCCCTCTTATGCAGGATCGACTATCCTGCAAATAGTCAGTAAAGTCAGGGATACTTGCTGGAAATACCAGGCCAAGACTTATTAAGGCTGCAGAACATTTCTTTTGCTCCATGAAGAACAGCTAGGTCATGTTGTACACAGAAGATTTCTGACGGCATTTCCGTTTGCCCAATTGTTTTGCTGCATTCCAATACTACAAACTTCATTGACCACTAGTTTTTCTTTTACGTGCTGATAATGAAAGCGTTACCAAGAAATAACAGCGTTAATGAGGTCATCGAACTCAGTTTTTAAATCACCATCCTGTGCAGCTTTAAAATGCTGCTGTGCGGCGCATGGAACCACCACAGTACGAAAGCATTAGTGTGTATCGATGGAAGTTGGAACGTAAATAGTAAACGTAAAGCAGAAAGATCATTAGGGTGGAGGAACCAAAACAAAGAACTACCTCTTCCATCTTCCTTCCAGCGGTATCCAACATGATGGCATATTACAATTTGAGTACGAATCGTAGCTGCCTTCATCCGCCCATACCATCCCCATGCCAGGAGAATAACGGGAGGTCTCGCACAAGGTAGAAAACGCGCGTGAAATAAAGATGCTCGTTCGGGAGAATTGCACCCATTTCCCAACAACTCAACATCCCAACAAGCATGACACAATACAGTAAGAGCGGCAACGCTTCCCATCCCGCACGAAATCACGGACCAACGTGTGCAACGTATACTATCGTAACAGCTAACCCCAAACAACATCAGTATCAGTTTATTAAAGAAAGACGATTCAGCGGTAACAGCGATACCTTACAACAAACAATCTCTTCGGCACAAATACTCCAAAGCATCTTCTGCAAAGCAACTACTGGCTACCTATATTCATACACCGGGATCCGGTAATGGAGATGATGAGGGTTGCAGACAATTTTCTGCTAGATTCCCGCTCTAGCCAACGATGTATGACCAGAAATGCCGGGGAAAAAGCAACATTGCTGTTCCAGCCGCAATAGGATTGGACGGAAAAGTCATGCAAATTATTTGACCGGAAAGTTAGATGACCCTTGGCGAACACCGGAAAGTATCTCGTTCCTTCTTTCACGCGTTTGCCTGTCCCACCACCAAGGCACCAAGTTTAAAGCGTTCTTCTCCTTTGCATTTAATTTTTTTTACTACGGTTATGATTTTTTTCCATTAGAAACTTTTCTTTTAATACTGCTGTTGGGTTCAGTTGTGCCTTCAATGGTTGGTTGTTCTATATAAGAAAAGTTGTTGAACGATTTTACTATTCAATGGACATCATTGAATTATCTGGTAGACCCTCCATTTACAACGTTTTGAGCCCTATTTTCAACTTATGAATATAATATAACAATAATATGCAACAATCTTATAGAAATTATCGATGCGATGGTCTAGGTTCTAGTTATTTGCCCGCGGGGTTCGTCGTTCATAGTAATATCGAACTCTTTCATTATTTGGCCAATTCTTGCCAAATAAAATGTATCGTTTTATATTACATTTATTGTGAAATTTGCTTTGAACTAAATGTTTGTGTGCCAAGGTATGTAACTCCTTGATTTTCTTGGACACCAAGCGCAGCTTCAAGAGGAAAAAAGACGTTGGAGCAACACATACTCTAATCGTAGGCCACAAGCAGTTATTATAGGCAATTTCGTTTCCCTTTTCTTTCGCTCACTCTTCGGCATCTTAAGTTCAATCTCCTTCACTCTGACGCATTGCTACGATCGCAATTCCGCCCGGAGATTTTGGCATCGTTTCTTCCGTCCGTTCTCACGCCTTGCCGGGAGTCTTTGGCTTGGGTTCGACTTGCGCGTATACCACTACCAGTACACAGGGACCACTCGGTATGCTTCTTGACACTCCCTTCTACCTACCTAGCTTTTACCTTTCAATCCTTAACCTCCGATTCCCTTGCGCCTTCCTTCCAGACTGCGAATATCTCAGCCAAGTCAGCCCTCTCGATTGGTGGTGGGAGCTATGAGAAGAAGAATAACCTCTCGTGACTATCTTTCTTCCCCACCGACCGACAGAACCTGTTGTACTACAGCGGGCCAACAAAAAGTGACCTCGCGCACACCATCATCGAATCCCGCATCGTAACGATCTCCAGGCCCTTAGCTTTCGAAGGGACGCGGCACTGTGGTGGTGTGTACTTTTTCCGCTTTCCAAAACGCGATCGCCACAAGCTCTCCAATACAAAATAAACTTTTCGTCCGCTCCGCGTCTGGTAGCCCTTCGCATGTTGTTTGTGTGGTGATTAAGCCGGTGGAAAAAAGCAGAACACTTGCAAACTGTTTTCCACACTACCCTCCGCATTGCGTTCTGTTATTCGACGCAGGAAAGACAGTATTCCCGCTCTGGCTTTTGAGTGGCTTTGCTTTAGTGATTTTTGTTGCCGTTTCGAATCATTTACCGATGGCGCGATTCGAGCATTTATTTATATATACATACACACACATATACATATATATATACGTTTACATAAACATCATGCACACCATAGTACAGTATGAACACCGTCTCACGATCTGCTTCTACCCGGCAAGATTTTGTGTTCAAAGTTGCGCGTATTCTGGTTGGCTTTCGATCGATGTTTGATATTATGCAACAAATGATAAACTTGCGATAGATCATCGGCTTAAAAACAAATCTCAAGATAGTGCCAAAACAAGACAATGCATTATTGAAATTGCTTGAATACTATCTTGTTCTGTTAAAACAACATGGAAACACGATCGATATATGCAGCTTTTTATATCAAAGCATATAAGCATAGAGTGTTTATACAAGATAAAAACAATTTTGTAGCTAGTGTGATCATTAATTCAGTCGTTTTATTTATACTACTCATTCCTTTAATGTAAGCCTTATGCTAATTCTTTCCCTTCCTCTGATATAGTGAGCTTATTTTACGCGAACTATTTCGAAAGGTTCAACGATAGTGCCAATTTCGTGGCCGGGGAATTAAAGGATCGGCCGTCAGTGTTGTTGGTCACTGTGTGGTTCTTCGCGAGAGCACATTTCTTCCTACTCAAGGGAAGCAAACAGCAGCAGCAAAGGGTCAACGTCGTCGAGGTCGTCAGCATCAGCGCGCACCCCTCACCGTGGTCATTGGTCTGTTTCTTACGCTCGAGGCGGACAAACAGACTTGTTTTGGTCGTTACTTGCCGTACATTTGTCCCAGGGGTTTGTGGTTCGTTCGTTTCACTTATGTGTATGCCTTCGCTTTAAACCAGGCGTATAGCTGCTTTCTTGTACGTACGTGTGTGCGGTGTAATTCTACCGCTCATATCTTGTCCTATGTATCGCGCTGAAACAGTCCGGCCCGAGTTGTTACAGTTGCAAATAAAGGCAATTTCTGCTTGTGTGCTTCTCATTCTACGTTTGTAGCGTAATTATTTGGTGCGGTAATTTGCGTATACATCATCATCCCTCGTGCGTCGTGGAGGTGGCGTGTTTCGGAAAACTGTTGAAGACGTCTACCTACGTACACCTGCCTTTTTTTTGCGCTTCAATTCCATACCTTAATTCAGTGGGAAAATGATATAAAATGACGCTCGCGCTTAGACCATCATCGTCGTCTGGTTGGTAGAATAAACCATTTCCATCGTCGTTCTATTGCAAACGTGTATATGTGCGACGATTTTACTTAGTTGGTGGAAATTGACAACCTGGAAGCGGTGATGCACAAATCGCTTGTTAGTACGCTCTGATCGGACATCAAATTTCTAGCAACAAAACATCCATAGCAACCCTTTCCTAGGTTCTGCTAGCCCGAAACAACGCACAGCTGGCTATGCCGTGACCACCATGCTTGTACATAAGGGTACGTCGTACTCTGTTCTATTCCCTTTTTATCCGAATATCCTGTTTTCTTGCCGTGAAACAGTGTATAGCAGACTGGTTACTCTTCAAATCACACACCTGAACCCAAAAGGCGCTGAATCTCTGCACACTGAATGTTTCCTAATCTTCTGTGCACGGACCAACAGCTTTAGGCTAGGGTTGTTTTGTACAAAACAAACTGTATTGGTGATGCTCGAGTCCTGTACCTGTAGCAGTACCGCGAGTGTATTGGTGAATTCCAATTATACCGGAGTTTAAGCTTTGTATTCGGTCTGTGGAAGAAATGGACGCTACAATTCATCATCCGATCGAAGGTATCCATCATCCAGACTCAAAGTTGTACAACGGACAGCGTGGACAGCAAATAAAGCCATAACGCTGGGTAGAAAAACAAATATGTTGTAACTGGTAAAAAACACGACGATCAGCGTAATTATTTGCTAAAAACACATGGCTGTGTAGAATTGTAGCTGCGCAAATGTAATTGCTAATATGCGCACAGTTTCATCTTATTACTTCACAGTTACTTATTTTATCAAATTAAAAACTATCTAAACCAAAAGATCTATTGCAACGAAAAGTTTCCTTCAGTTTGCTCTTTGTTGTGGACTTTAGGATTTGGGAAATAGAATAACCGGTTCCAATTTTTACGAGATCCAAGCCTTTCCCGCAACCGATTCGCCTTTTCCGTTAAATCCCTTTAGCGTTTCTTCCCTTCTCCAGTTTTTCCTACGATCCGTATCCACTCTACCGATTCAGCAGATATCTGTCCATTCCGTCCGGCGTTTGTATTTTTCACCCGCCTTGCACCAGTTGCCAGTTGCTCGCCATGCTGCAAGAAACACACAAAAAAACTCTACACTTCACTAGCACGCGAATATCCGTAGGAACGAATGTGAGGCACGGCTAGACATTCGAAACCGCAGCGAAAAGGGGCATCCAAAAGAAGCTTCTACAGTGGCTTACGTTGGGTACACCAGCGGACAACAAAGCAGAGGAAGACGTGCCTATTAAGAAACTAGAGTGCGCGCACAGCAAAGGGCTGCCTACCCTCCGTCAAGAGTCGTTGATGTAACTTTGCTGGCTTTCAAGTGCTGCTTGGTGGTTGTTCCTGCGCGAAAGGATTTATTTGCTCTCTGTTCCTATGTTCATGGTCGTATTTATCGGGTATGTCTTCGACCGACACCCATCCGATGGAAGAAACCTACGAAATTGTGGAAAATATTTTCCCCCCCATGCCAGGTCGATCCTCAAGAGGGCGGATGTTGAGAAGCAGAAACTCTCGATTTAGTTGCATGACTTGACTATATTTCGGAAGCTAATCAAGTCTCTTTTTTCCTCATTTTCCATTTGATATTCGATTCCTTCCTCGTTCCTTCGCTAGCTTGAACATTAATATCCGGAGCGGGCATAACCCTCCTTTCGAGTGATTCCAACCGGAGGCAGTGTACGTACCTAAGTTCTCTTCTCACTGTATATGTACGGCTACAGTTACAACGTTGCCAACAGCATCACAAAACTTTATTTCGCTGACGTAAGGTTATCGACCACCAGCGTTCAAAGTTTGATCATCCCGCTAAGGGCATTGTAACGATCGTTGAATTCTCGTAGTGAACCGAATAGAAGTTAATCCATATATCTACACTATTTAAAAGAGAATAAACATTTTATATAACAAGTGGTAAATTTTATTGAAAAGTCACACCAAATGTGCATGCTCAAGCTTTACTGATCGCTGAAGATCAAGAAACTTGATTAACGCGTACAGTGCTATTAAAGTTTTCCTACATTTCGCCTATTTCTGTAAAGATTCAAAAGATAATAACGAAGCGTTATCGCCTTTGGCACACTTTAAGCTTACACACATTACGGAATACCACACTAATCCATTCAGCATGTGCAACGTTAAGAGAAAGTTTCTTAGCTTGGCGACGATGTGGTGTTCTACCTTGGTTTTGAATAATGTCCTGCGATCCATTCCCCTACCTTTATCCTTGGTTTCTGCCATCAGCATCCGATAGTTGTTGCCTTCAGGGCAGAAGTAGTTGACCAATGCGTCAGGATGGATAATTATTTCCTTCCTCAGACGGGTATGAGTAGGCCGAACGAATTCGTTGTGCTATGATCTGTTTCAAATCTGTCTGCTCTTTTTCCTTCACATGTCAGTGGCCAAACAGTGAGTCTCATCTTTAACAAGATTGGTGGTTCTACTCGAGACCCACTGTAAATGTTTTGAACGCTACACACGTACATTTTCTGCTTATGTTGCCGTTTCCCGCACGAGAAGATTACCCATAAAAGAAAAACTTGGATCATTTATGGCCAACCTACAGTTGTTCGCTTCGTTCCATCTTCCTTTGGCTAATATGGGAACTCTCAACGAGACCGACATGCGTTGGTTCTTGCACAGCTTCGCCTTTGAACTTTGATTTTATTTTGCAAAACAACAGAAAGTGTCTCATATTTTGCTTTCACATATGAATGCTCTTGTTATCCTGAAACATAACCGGTACGGTGCTAGTGGAACACCCGGTTTTGGATTAAATTATAAACCGATCCATGCGCCTGGCCTTACGAGACTTATTAAACAATTTATAGTAATTAAATAATAGGAAATCTAAGCAGACTGTCAAATATTTTGTTGGGTTGAATAAAAAATATAGGTTAATGAATTTATTGAACAATGTTAACTAAATAATCTACAACTCGGATGCGTGGATGGGGCTTATATTAGTCTGAAGCGACAAAGATAAACAATTTCGGCCTTTTTATTTTACTTAGAACCTTCAAACCAGTTGAGATTGTCTTTTTTAATATTAATCATTAATTATATATCTTGCACACAAATGTTATATAATTTTTACACTACTATTTTGTTTTCGCGATGAACACATTTCTCTTTTGACTGCTTGAGTTAACGTGAAAATATTTGAAGTAAGCTAAAAAGTTCTGGGAAAAAAGCGCAAAAGGTTTCCACACGTGCAAAGTGCTTCGTTTGGTAGTTGAGTGGAAAGTATACAAAGCGAATGGGAAGGGTGCATGTTACGGTATTCCGAGTACTCCTTTTGTTCACAGAATGTTTGGAAGCACCCTGTAACCCGCGCAGGTTAACTTACCGCCACAAAACCGCTTACGCGTACGCTTTTCAAATTTGTGCACGCACACACAGAGCCTCCCGAAGCGGTTCTACGCTGGAACTACGCACACATCTTCACGTACTCCATGTGTAACACACATCGAGTAAGAGCGAGGCGAATGATCCATTATATCGCTCTGCGCACAATGTGTGTGAAGAAAGCGAATGGAGGTTCTTTTTGCAAATTTGTGCTCTCCTGCGTGCGGAAGAAAGAGATGTTCTCGATGTGATGCGAGAGAGTGTTAGTGAAAGACGATCGGTAGAGCTGGAGTGTGAAACCGTTGGCTTTCCGGGTAGCGTCGTCTGTATTTGGATAGAGTCTCATTCTCAGTTCGAAGCGTCGGCCGTGTTGAGGTTGTGTTGCGATATGGCTGTGATGTTCCAGTACGGCGGTGACAAACCGGTGGACCAGTTTTGGCGCTCGAATAGTGATACCGAAGTTTGCTTCAAAACGTTTATCGAAAAGTATTTTCCGGCTCGCATCGAAAAGTTACAAAAAAGTTCGTACTGGTTTTAATTACGGATCGCGTTACTCCAGTGTTGCAAGTGAAGATGTAGAAAATCCACGATGGTGACGTTACTTCAAGCAGCTATCGCAGCGATTTTTCGTAACGGTTAGTGTCCAACGCATCAAGATAGCGTTGATATGTAATAAGAAACGCAATGTCGTTTTTATGTGATACACATCGCATAGCAACCGAAGGTGTGCACGGTGGTTCAGCTTGCAATCGCGCACGAAAAATGCAAGCCAATTTTCAGCCACAAAGGTTTTCGATTGGGAAAAAGTACGGCTTAAAAATGGCGGCCGCGCGCCTGATAGTTGGTTTTGATGTGCTGCTGCGCGCGCGGTATGTGTTGGGTGCGGTGTGTACGGGTGGTGGAATTGGAAGAAGAAGGGATCGAGTTGTCCGTGGAAGCGATAGGCGCGAGTGTGTGAAGGCAGCAAATTGGCGGTAGCGAGCGTCGGCATTCTCTTCGTACGTCACCACATCCACCTCCTTCTGCTCTTCGACGTTTCACCGTTTGCCTTGCTAAACCAGTGTGTACGCGCTTACTGAGATTGGTCCTCACAAACACAGGCACAAGATTTCCGAGATACGAAATATACACAATTAACGCCGTTTGCTTGGGCGCACGGCTGTGTTTCTGATGAAAGCAGCAACCAAGAACAGAGCGCCGCCAGCACGAATCATGGTGTTCACACAATCCCTAATTCTCGGTAACATTCAGACTGGTGAAAACACGTTTTTGTGCGAGATTTTCAGCAGCTGGAGTAAGTGGTATTCTACTAGTTCTTTTGGGACGGATACCGGCTTGCTGATACTACCCCGAGTACTTGAAACTTTTGTCCCTAAACATCGTTTTTGGAGAAAATTGCTTTATCCATGTATCCATGTGTTATCTATACGAACATCTATTGGACAATTTCCCAACATTGCGCGCGAATTGTATGATCCTTCAGTAGCCAGGACGTTCTCGAAAGAAAAAGTCATCAGTCGCGCTCGTGCTGGCGGCATTATGCCCGCTGATGGCGAAAAGTTTCCAGTTGAGAATACTGAAATGAAGTTGTATAGTGTTGCTATGTGTATGTGTGTGTGATACAGCATGTAAAGACTGCATTGCGCGTGGTGTGTGATTATTCCACTGTCCAACAGTTCAACACCGCAACAAGAGAACTTTTTCGCCCAATTAATTTCCACCAAGACGATCGAGAGATAACAGCACTGGCATCAATTTAGAGAAGGGATGATTACTAATTTCAATAATTAATAATTGCCATTGGAGAAAGGTTATTGTGGAAGATACGCTATTTATCTATAATGTATCCTAGATTTAACTTCCTAATCTGTTCGCTGTGGAATACAATTGGTTGTGTGCCTTTGTGTACGATAGTGTATGAACCCGTTTCTCTAAATGTGTGATACAAAGAAAATAGATTCTTTGCGTATGTTCTTTGAAAGTTTGCATCGTCACAATCATTTGACTGTCGTACCCCAGAAATAACGACGTATCCACGGACAAAGAGCTGGAAAGACGGATTTTTTCAAGTATGTGCACACCGGTAGATGACCCCGCTGGTGCGATCGTTCGTACTCACACATTCGCACATGTGCGACACGCGCGTGCTCCTCTCGCCCTTCTACCAGCTTCTTTTTCTCTCACCGATGCATGCGCACTGCCGTTGCGCCATACCATTTTGAACGAGGGAATGAGCTTGAACGTCACGCGAATGATCATGATGAGGGGCGAGAGAGATTGTTGCCCTTGATAACGCCACTCTTCTCATCACTTTTTGGACAAATCTTTCCTCGAATGTGTATGTGTATGTGCGCTTGCTGTTGTAGCAAGTGGAGGCCAATAGAAACAACCATCCGGAGAAGGCGCGCGCAGAATACAACACGCGGCTGTGTGTTTTATTCTTAAGCGAGCTTCTGGAGTATTGGAAAATGTCAAGATTATTGGGGGCGACGAGCCATCATCATCATCATTCTCGTATTGAATAGAGCTGCTATGCGATCAATGCAAGACTAACTTTAATATTTGACTCTGTTCGTACAGCTGCTCCAGGTAATATTAGGCAAGTTATAATACTACAAATCAATTAATGAAGAACAGACAGGACCAAGTACATCACGTCAAATATTCGACAAGATTTGATAGACGGAGGGGAAAAGATCGCTTATATTGCTGATAGTACATTCCAATTGCACTATATGTGCATAGTAGAAAAAATGTTACAACACCACCAATCACACCGGGTGTGATGAGGAAAAGATGTGTGATGATGTGTGCCACAACGAGGGAACCAATGATGCGATTCATCCATGATGTGATGATGGCAGTGAAGCGATAATGGAGCGTTGTTGTGCTGAGGAAATGCCCCAAGAGTGTGGCTAATAGTAATCGCTTTGAATAGTGCGCTGATAATTCCTTGGAAAAAACTTCACAAAACAACCTTTTGGTTAGGGCCACTTTTCAATGAGTTTTACAGTTAACGTTATTGAAAATTGCATTACAGATGATCGTTTCCAACAGTGTGCTTAAATATAGTTCGTCAGTTTATTAGATAAACACTAAATTAAGATGCTTCCGGCAATGTCGCGCTTATCAAAAACCAGAGTAAACGCGGACTTCAAGATACGAGTGTTCAAGGAAACGAGCAAAGGGCAATAAAAAGACGGTTCAGGAAGTAGCGAATCGATTCGCTGCACATTGTGGCTGTTCAATAGCACCCAGCGAGGAGGACCATACATACTATACCATGCAAGGGGCAACAAATCTGTAATAATAGGGTTGATGGAAAAAACGAACAACTATCATCATCATCATCATCATCGTCATCGCAAGCTTCTTTCCGAGAACGAATGTTGGTCTGTGCTGCTGTGTAGAGTCAACAGGTTTTGTTGTGTGTGCGGCTGACAGGGGGAAGACAGAATTTTTTTCTTTATATTTTTTTTCTTATTCATCATTGTGGCTGGCGGCCATCTTAGTCTTCGATGATCGGATTCGCCGCCATTTTTACTCTCTCCCCTTCTCTTCCACTTCCCCCTGTATCTTTTTGGCTCATTGTTGTGCTTTCCTTCGGTTTGTAGAGGAGTGTTAAAGTCCGCTGGGGAAGTAAGATCTCTTCCCGGTGGTTATTGGTGTGTTCGTAAGAAAATCCGGAGCAATGTACTTTTTTTTTTTAATTATACACACTCTTACACTACCATCCAACCCCACCCCGCCAATCATCATCTCTTCTGATGTATCTTTTATCGTACGGATTTCTCTGGCATTGTGATCGATCCGTCCTATGGCGTCTATAGCAGCAAAGAGGACTATTGCATTCGGAATGTAACAGAAGCGGAAAAGTTCATAAAGAAAACACGAGAAACGGTTCAGGGCCCCCTGAAATAGGCACCTGAAGTTTTGCAGGTTGTTAATTTCATCTAGAAACCGTGATTATAGTCATCTCACGACACAGAAAATTTTCTTTGCTAGCAGAGTTAGAAAAAGGCTCGGAACAGCAGAGAATTTCTTGGGCCAATGTCTTCGCGATATATGGCAGGATATTGGGGGAATATTTACCCGAATCGGTAGAAGTAGAACAAAAAACAATTTGAAACTCTACAAGAGAAATGCCATGAGGAGGCAGTACACGAACACGAATCCTCACTGTGATGAAGTTCCAGCACACACAGCACACAGCGTGCGCGTCATAAAGTGAGAAGAAGCCGGACGAAAGACACGGCACTACCAAAAAAGAAAGACAAGAAGAAAGGAGAATCGAATAAAAAGGGGCACCGAGTACCTAAGGAAAAAAGAAATAATACATAGAGGAGCTCGGTTGTAAAAAGAATGGGAAGAGAATTAAAACCTGTGGTCGGTAAAAAGTGGTCATCATGGTGATGTTGTGTGCTGTTGTAAGAGCTTCCAGAAGGGATGAAAAAGCACGCAGATCGCGCGGTGTTATTGTGGAAAGAATGATGAAAGAAGAAGAGCAGCAGAAAGAGGAAGACGAGGGTGATCAAAACGTCGCTGACGACGTACCAAAGGAGTTATGGTCGAAGAGAAGAGAATGATCGGATGAAGGAAATCCGGAAAAGGTGGCGGAATGGAAAAAGGTACACTCAAGACAAAAGGAGACAGCATTTGATGTTGAGTGCGATAGATAGCAAGCGCAAAAACAGTTCTTTCTTCTCGGTACAGAGAATGTAGTGTCCAGTAGTTTGCGTGCGTGTGTATATGCGTGACTCGGTGGATTGAAAATGCTTGATCAGCACTTTTTTGTACATGGGTAATGGGGAGAATGTGTGTCCGATGGAGTTCGTGAAGGGGAGCTTTTGTGTATTTTCATTTTTTACTCTACTCCATTCCAATCGGGAAAGGTAGGTAGGTAGCAAAGCCTCTCCAAGCATTACGATGGGGATATTCAATTTCTACGCTCGAGGAGTTGGTCGTCACACGTTGTCTTTGTAGCGCATACGATCCAAGTAAGCTTTTACTACAGCAACGATGGAGTAACTACTGTAGTAGATCATTTGTTGTTTGCTTCCTGTTGTAAATGTTTCAACATTACGTTGGTTGTCCGTTGTGTATTATCTTATTTCGCTTTATCTTAAACTTATCACTTTGCAAACCATGTATGTGCTGTAATGAGCGATTTACTTTTATATCCGCAATGCAACATACGCTTTGAAGCTATCTCACACAGCAATGTGTGCTGATGATCACGCCTCAAATCTTATTTATGTAATCCATGTGCAGAAGAGTCAGCCAGGAATAGTCATCTTAATGCTTCCAGGTCTCTCAATCGTCTTTCACTTATGTTTCCTGGTTGCTGTGCCGGGATTCGGAGCAATGAGAGATTTTCGCTTATGAACTATTGGTTTTTCTTTTGGTGTGTTGGGTTATGCTCGGTAGAAAAGATCGATGCGAATAATCTATATCTATTTACCCATTCTTTCTGCTTCTTCGGTTGTGGTGTTGCGCTCTCCCCCATCACCTCAAAATAATGAAGGTCGTCAACCTTATTTCGCGCGTGTTATAGAGAAAAAATAGATCTCCGTTGGTGTACAACTGTGTTAAGCAATCGTAATTAACTTTTTTTAAAAATATGTTTTATGACTACAGTACAACAATTCACTAACAATGACAAACGTAGAATGAGAATGTAGTTCGTAATAATGGTTCCTATATAACTAGTTAACTAGTTTGAAACCACCAACCAGCATGAAAACCAGCACACATTTGTTTTAGAAAACGCTTTCCCACGCTATAGTAAGGTTAATGCGGGAGGAATTTCAATGTGAGGGGCAAATATTTGTAATCAGAAAAAACGAGAGTAGGGTAAGAGGGGAGGGTACGCTGAATTTAGTATTGGTTTTGAAAAAAAGTATCCGTAATTTATACTCCTCATGGACACGTGTCCAGCATAAACACTGTGTTTAAAGACGATTCGAGTAAAAGTGATGTTAGATCTTCATATCAAAATCGAAGCTGAAGTTATAATCCGAAGATTTAAATAAAGAATTGGTTTTGGTATTACTCAAATGTAGAAAAACATTTCCTGTCGGCATGAATGAGTGTGATTCTAGTTCTTTCACATTTTTTTTATATTGTGACTAGATCCACACTCATTAATGTAGATAAGGAACAGTTCAACGATTTTATGCGGTGTTAAGTGTATTCAATATGTGTAAAATATAAATTTGTAATAACACTGCCTAGAAAAAGTTTCAAAGGATTCGATGGTGTAGGATCATCGTAACGACCCGTTTCGTACAATCGGGAATAAGGCGGCAATACTAACCTTACAGTTAACAGTAACGCGGTTTTGTTTCATCATGTAAAAGTCGTGATCACGTTTGTGCGCAACGCTGGTTCATTTATTTTATCCCTTTAATAAGTATTAAATTCGCTCCACTGCAAAACGGCACTGAACAAAAGTTATCGTGATCGATCCGAGGAAGAGAGAAAGCGAATGGGGATTCAGAGCAAATCTTTACAATGGACATGCATGTCACTCCATCTTCGTGGAAGGGCATGTTTTCTAGTATCACGGTTTTATGAATTTCGTGACTAGATTACATGCTCGTCTATGAAGCGGAGATAGTACGCCAGTGTATGAGAAACTCCCCTGTAAAGTGAGAAAAAGTATAAAAAGTATCATTTATCTTGAATAGAGCATTCCAATATTATATTTTTCTGCCGATTATACTTTATACTATGTATAATTGTTTTTTATTTTAATTCAATTGCAATAAGCCGTTAATCACAAATAATTGCATTACTGTATATTATAAATGTGTAATTGTTCCAACAGTCATTGTGAAGATATTTCTTCAACTCTTTTCGCTTTCTTCATTTCAGAACAAAAAATCAACGTCACGCTTGCAACATAATGTGAACACGCCGGACGGTGTCAGAGGCGGTGGAAGTCCATTCACAACCGTCACCTATTCACCAATGTAAGTGTGTTACAAATAAGGAGTATTTACTCTCTCCAATCCCGTCCAATCGTTGTGATACACATTTCACATTTTTTGTTCCTTTTTCTTCGTAGATCTGCTTCGTCCAAGAAAAATGATCCAAATGTACCGAGCAAAGCTGGACAGGTCGTGTACACTTATGGCAGTGCCAAGTTACTGAAACAATTCCAATGGTTACCAGGATCAGCCACGACCGGCGAAATCAACGATTCCATCCCGACGGTCGACGATCAAGATGATGTATCGTTGGGTGATCGAAACAAGCGGAGTATTGTCGGTGGTGGTAGCCGTGGGAAAGGTATAAGCTTTGCAATGAACGCGTCGAAGTTTGCTAACGATGGAAGCAAATACATGTTTGACACGAGCTACGATCGTGTGATGATCCTCGGTGATCGCATCTACGAGTGTGGCAATGCCATCTGTAAACGGTTGGCGGTAAAAACAAAGCAATCAAAGATGCAGAAACAGGAACAGGTCGAAGCCTCCAACAACGAGACCGATTCTACACCTTTGGAAGCGTCTAATATTGTGAAAAAGGAACCTACGGAGGACGACGAAACCGGAAATGATGGGATGGAAGAGGAGAAATTCTGCAACTGGTTCGATGGCGTTAAGGTACATCATGTGGACTATCCTAGCTCGGAACCCGTTCGTGTACTGGGGAGAATTGTTGCCGAATCGTCCCTTAGTACCAGTGTCGCCACCTCGGTAAGTGCTGGTGGTCGTAATCAGGCCAGCAAACTAGCAATCGTAGATTTCGATGAGCATACGCTGCGGTACACCAGGCTCGATTTGAGTAAGGTAAAGGTCCCTTCGTGGTGGTCACTCTTTCCCGGACAAACCGTGCTGTTGGAAGGCATAAATCCGCGTGGATTAATGTTTTCCGTGAGCCAAATACATTGTGAGCGAACGCTGATGCTTCCACGCACGCCAACAAGCCTGGACAAAACTCTGACGATAGTGATTGCGAGCGGTCCGTTTACGGATAGAGACGATTTACTGTACGAGAAGCTCTCCAATCTGTTGGTCTACTGTTCGAACAATCCACCGGATGTGCTGATCCTTACCGGACCTTTTGCCGATGCCAACTGCAAGCTGTACGCGGAAGTTGCCGAAACGTTCGACGAATATTTCGAGAAAATCATCGGCACGATCATGAACACGGTCGGTGGGCAGACGGAGGTGTTTGTAGTCGCCAATCATGACGATTTGGTGAGTTCCTTTGTGTATCCCACCCCACCGTACAAGGTGGCAAGCTTCTACAAGAATTTACACTTCCTGCCCGATCCGTGCCTGTTCAGTATCGAGGATTTGGAAATTGGAGTTACAACGGTTGACGTAATAAAGCAGCTGATCGAAAGTGAATGTACTGCTGCGCATGTAGCGATGGGTTCGGCTGCATCTGCCGGTGGCGATAAAATCAAGCGTGCGTACGGTCATCTTTTTCATCAGGCATCGTTCTACCCGCTGAATCCACCTTCGGAGGATGTGCCGTTAGATGTGGATATGCTCAATGAGTTTGGCCGGTTGACCCGGGTACCAAATGTAATGATTTGCCCAAGCGCTCTTAACCGATATGTGCGAGTAAGTGTTGACATTTAATTTAAATATACTATTTAGTGCCGCTGTTCGGAAGAAATGGTACTGATTTGTGGGTTTCTATTCGCAGGAAATTAATGGTTGTGTTTGCATAAATCCTGGCTTCGTCGATGGCGGACTTGCTGCAGACGGTTCGTACGCAAGATTGATCCTTCAACCGCCAGAGATTGATAATTCAACCGTCATACAGCAGCAGAAAGATAATCCATCTACCGGTTCTTCTACTACTACCCCGGGAACTTATATTGCTTGCCAATTAGTGAAAACTTGATGTCACGGATGATTAATAAAAAGCGACTGCAAACCATTCTCGCCAACTGGAATACATACAACAGGAGACGTTACCCGTAAGCTACCTTTTGAAATATGAAGGAAAGAAAATCAGATGAATGAGATATACACTCTTCAGAATTGCAATTTTTCTTTGACATAGCGATACACAGTGCATCTTTCATCAAAAGTTGTGATGCTGTTTTTTTCCAGGCAATGGCATCTTATATTTCTTTCAAAATCACAAAGTAGCAATTGAGTAGAGCGCGCTCTATGCGTAAAATCCCGTTTATTTGCTTAGAAATTGTTTTCCTTAACTCGGAAATCGTACATTGTAATGTTCTTGATTGGGTCCTGCTTAAAATGGTTGAATTATCTTGGTTAGCTTAGTGGGCAAAAATTAGCAATAAGGACAAAGTATGTCTTGTTCCGATTACGTTCTTTATTTTCTCTGCCCAGCAGATTACATGGCAAAAATGTATTGAAAAATATTTGTTTGCTCTATACGTGACTTCTCCCCGTCCCCGTGCCCTTTTTCACAGCGGCGTGTGTATTGTGCAGGAAAGGGATGGATCTAATTTGTTGCGTGTGTTTTCTCGTATGTCAACTATGGTTAGAGAGACGATGCATTTTACATCTACTGTTCGAAATCAGATCAGGTACTCTTCCCTATGTAATCTACAGAATTCTATACGCTAGCGAGAAAAGGGTGAAAATATTCGAAATACGTTGTATTGGTCTCCATCCAAAGGGGGCAAGTTGTGTGGAAGCGCAACATAGATTGGCCAGCGAGAACAGACTAGCAAAACACAAGCATCAATGAATGGCCTTTCCGTGCCTGTGTGTGTCTGTATTTGTGTGAAATTAAAATTCGTTCGCGTACGCACTCCTATTTATGCTACAATGCGTGGGTAATGTGTTCGCGGTATATAGTGATAGGATGGATAGTAAGTATGTGGAGATCACTACCCGCTTTCTTAAGATCGACCAGATTTGTCGGAACGAAAGAACTAAGCGCGCTAGGGATGAAGGGTGTGAAACCATCGTGAAGAAATATTCGATAGAGAAACAAGAAAAGCGATAATATAAGTAATGAATGGATGCGCGGGAGACACCATCGCCAGGAAAAACGGTTAGAAGATTACAATCGGCGTCCGGGCAATGGAGCTGTGTTCCGCGAGATAGCCGACTGCCACGAGGGGACGAAAGTTACGTCCTAGGAACTACCTCTTACGGAAGGATATGCAAGCACCCGCATAAAAGACGCGTCTGTCTAACACTCTCCCCTTTGCTCACGGCTTACCCTTTGGCAGCCGTTGGGACCATCGCCAAATTCAGCTGCTACTGCTGCTGCTGCCATTACTGTGCTGACTGCAATCGTTGCTGGAGCTACTGTATGTGCTGTAAAGATCGGGTATCTCCGGTAGAATACGATTGTACTGTGCTGCTCGGTTGCGCGTTGTCTTCTGCTCGCGGTCGCCAGTGTCCATTTGTGCCGGGGTTCGTCCGCGGAACGACGTCGACGGTGGTAGCAGGGCCGGTAGCTTCAGCACATTGTCCACGATCGCGTCCGGCCGCACATGGTCCGGCACATCCTGCATCGTCCTGTCCCCGACGATGCGCTGTTCCGTAGGCAGCGGAAGCCAAACCGTTGCCCCTAGATTTGCCTCGATGCCACCCTGTGAGAGTGTGACCAGCCCAGCACAGCAAGCACCAACCATAACACAAGCGATCATCATCATCATCATCGTTCGTCCCCATACACACAATTTCATACACGCACACGTGCGAACATACACGACCACACACGTCCCCGTGTCAAGCGGTTCGTTTCGTTAGGGGGCCGCCCAGCGCGGGATTTTGTTTAAAACACCCGATTGGAGCCGGGTTTTTTTTGTATCATATGTGTTTATCGAAACAAAATAGATATTTACCAATCAATAGAGCAGGCCAATGTTTGGTGTAGTGTACAGGCGGCAGGTAGGCCCACATCCAGCATCGGAGACATGCCGTCATCAAGCCAGTAGGTAAGTCCACATGATGTCGGCCGATTTTGAAGGGTCCAAGGCAAGCATTGTGTTGTTGATCGTTCGGTAGAGCACATCATCATCCGCAATAGGGCGTTCGTAAGTTTTGAAGTAATGTTTTCATGTTTTCAGTGTGTGCAGAAAATTCGGAATTCAGACATATTGTTGGTCGTTTCGTGCGCGCACCATGTGGAGGTAGTCATTTCGGGAACGGGAATGGGAAGGAAAGTAATGCTTCAATCAAATGAAATTAAACTGGTAAACGTGTGTAGTGTGTATCAGGTTTGGCATTAATGCTATTATTATATAGAAGAAATACGGCTACGACATATGTATGGATAACATGATCTGGAAGGAAATTCTTTTCTCTGATATATGTATTCTCTTGACCATGATCGCGAATTGCTTATACGTAAACAGAAATACCGACACTCCTGCTTTAGTCGCCACGATGTTACTTCACCATATGTTAGGGGAAACAATAGTGAATTAGTGCGGATGATCGTCGTCGCATTCAAGCTATTCAAGTGGATTTTTTGGTTTCGTTACGAATAATACTTGTTTGCCTGGAAATTATGATGCATTACAGTTTTGTAAGAGAGGTTGTTCGAGCAAGGATCAATCAATTCACAGCTGAAGGATTTTAATTGAATTGTAATATTAAACTTTTAACCGATTATACGGAAATGATAAGATATATTAAGTGTAATTAAGAATCTTCTCGCATCACTAATAACAACGGACATTAATGTGATTTATGTTTTACGCTGCATTCGAACCAAACAGCCCTCACAGTATGGTACTATATAGTTCCAATGGAAGAAAAACAGTATGAGAAGGAATTATGTGTGTTGTTGGAACAAGGGGACAACTTACCGTTAGCGCTCTCTCTTGTTAAGCGGTTCGCGCAATAGGGCAACCCATTTAGTATTACCATATCTGTGTGAGAATGTGTTTCTTAACTACAAAAAGAAAGTTTCGTTTGGGGTTTTCATCTGTTTTTTTTTTTTCGTTCGGCACGATTAACTGTACGAGACGACAACCGCGGGCCGTACTTTGCGAACATACCGCATACTACCAACTCGCTTCCCGCCCTTGCCCACATGATACACTTGGCACTTACGTACAAAAGCCGATCGGTTGTAGAGGCACAACAACGCATATGTCAACACGGAATACGACTCAATTACGACGCTCGGTTATTGATTTTAATTCGACATTTTTTGCTTCTCTTGCTTCTCTTTTCTTTTCCTCCCAAGAATCGTTTTCCCCGGTGAACCCGAAAGCGCGCGGTCTTGTCGATGAACATGTGTGTGGATGATTTTGCTTCCCCGGGTCAACCACCACTTTTCTTCTTTCCTCTATTCACGCAGGTGAGGTATGGTTATGGTATGGAAATGGTTGTAAATGAACGAGCGCGCCCGTATGATGATTGTTCTTTCTTTTTAGACGCGCCGCACAAAGGATGCAGATGAAAATGGCATTGAATGGGGTGCAATAAATGTAGATCAAGAGAAGGATACACCTGTACATCATGTGGGTGTGCTTATAATGGTACCTTTTCGCAGTGTGTCTCGTATGGGTTCGATCGCTTTCCCATGAAGGACGGATCGTGAGCGGTTTATAGGAGGACGCGTTATACACATCCTGGAATGTTAAGATACGGAAACAACCGCGGAAGGGTGTGTGGGGGAAGAAACACAGAGCCGTCCTTGTGCCGTGGCGATCGCCACCACTCACCTGAATGTCGGTCTCGAGCTTATCACCGATCATCACGCACTGGCCGGGCGGGACACCTAGATAGTGGCAAGCTGCGTAAAAGATATTGCGATCGGGCTTGGCCCACGGTAAATCAGAGGATACCAATATGCAATCGAAGTACTTGTTCAGCGCCAACCGGTCGATCTTTTCCCACTGTGCCGCCGTCGGACCGTTGGTGATGATGCCGAGCAGGTACTGGAGCCGCAGCGTTTGAAGCATGGTCTGCAGTTCTGCGGGCAGTGCCAGATAGCGGTAACGCCACTCCAGCCACCGTCCGTACAGTTCCGAGGCCAAGTGTTTGTGTGTAACCGGCAGCACGTCCTGCCAGAGCTGGGAACGCCACTGGGCCAGCGCCATGTCCGGGTTGTCGGGGCAGCGGCGAAACGCGGTCAGATAATCGGTACTGGTTTCATTCGCCAGCTCGCGACTAAGGCCATGTTCGCGGTGTAGCAAATCGGCCACCTGATGGGAGAAAGAGCAAAGTTTCGTTCCAGACGGTTCATAGTAAAATTAGTGATGGAATATACAAATCCCCAAATGCAAATATTTCGGCGGTGCGACGTGTTTACTCAAGCGGGAGAATATTTACGAGATGATCGAAATATGCAGCAAGGGAAAAATTCAACATTGGATTTAAAATATTGATAGAATCTGCACCAGCAATACAGCAGTATGATCGTCTACTATCAATAATCTGGTCGATCAGTACAATCAACAGCTGCAAAGAAAATAATCCAGTAATGATATTCCAAAATGTCCCACTGATCTCTTCAGACGTGTACATGTACAAATGTCTTGCGTTAATCTGTTAAATTTTTAATTACAGAACATCTTTAATCATCCAAACGATGTCCCGCGATCTTCCACGATATATTCCGCAATTTGCTCAGAAAGGGTTCACCACAATATGCTCATACATCATCTAACTGGGGGTAAGTGTGCTTGCTTGTGGTTTACTGGGCAAACAGGAGCATGTGCAGGCGATCACGTATGTACCTCCCTAATGCGTCCCTTCAGTTCAGTGTTATTTTCCCTCCACAGGCCAAGGCGCAGCACTGAAATTGAATGCTATTTTCGGATTTGCCGCACTCTTGCACATGGAAATACGACGATTTCTTCAGCGCTGCTTTGCCTTTTTGTTCATACTTTTCAGGAAAAAAACGATAGATTCCTAGGAGGAAAGTGTGATCGGAGGAAAACCACAACTAACAGCATGCACTTGTCGATTGATGAAACAAGAAGAAGTGCATCTTCGTTGTTATTGCAGTACAGGCAATAACGCATTTACTTTGCACACCGACCACAAGAGGGCGCTAGAGAGAAAAAACTTATTTTCACTGTTCATCATTACGACGCGATGATTTTTTGCTCCGCTCAATTTGTTGCCGCAACATCGATGCCAACAAAAAAGAAAATGAAAGTGTAGAACGCGAGATTCCTTGGCATGTTCCATTCGTTCGGACGTGTATTGCCGGTGTGTGGTGGGTGTTAAATGGCACCGTACCAACTGGGGGGACATTTTGGTTTCTCCAAAATAAATATAATTTTAATATTTCGTCCAAACGAAAACGTGTGTAGTTCGTGTTTCGCCATGGGCGATTAAGCGGATCCTACCAACGAAGGAAGGGAATTACACGGGAAGAACCGAAGAAGTATTCTACTCCTGCAACACCGCTACTCATCGGTATTGGAGTGCCCTGACATAGAAGATCGCTATGGGAGATCGAAATTTCTTTCATTCATTTTTAAATTTTCTTCTTGTCCGATTTCCCTGCAGATATCCTCCAACTCACGCGACATGCAGAAGAATGGGTGGAGTGTGTTGTTTGCATCGCGCACCACCTCACGATACTCACTCGCCCAGTGGGTAGGAAAGAAAGTTCTATTTTTAACGGGAACCTACACTACCGCATAGCCAGCCGCCCAACAAAATGTACGTCCTCCGACAACGGCGAAAGACGGCCGAGAAATTGGTGCTCATCTTCTCCTCCGTTTCTAACCGAGATTTTCGTTGTCCAAGATGGGCGAAATAAAAGTAGGACATCAGAGAACTGATCTTTGAGAGCTTACAAATGACAACTGGAGTATGTTCAGTCCATATTACCTTCGTATCTGATATATTACACGTTGCTAAAAGATCTAGTTAAGAAACGTTACGAAACAAAGAAGATGTCCTATTTGTTTACACGTAGAAAACACGTTTATTCTGCACATTATAGCGTACATTCACAATTTGCTCTTCTCACACTTTTCTCCTTCAGTATCACCCATGCATCATGCATATGGCGGTTATAAGCGAACGCTAAAGTATAAGATGGACAATGAAAATGAAAATGCAGCAAATAGTAGTATAGTAAGTGATGGATTCACTGTCGCCCTGGCAAAAGGGTGCAAAAGGACGGCCGACAACGAAAGAGATGAATTCAGAATGTAAAAAAAAATGAACCGCAAACTGCGCACTTGCAGGTTACGGTGAATTTTCTAGTCTCCAAACAGCTTCTTGCCCAGATCCATCATCCGATGGTTGCGACACACTTTGAGGGCGTCCGCCTTCTTGAGCACGGGCGCTACGGCCGGATTAGCGTCGACGAGCTGCGAAAGGAAGTCTTCGTACGCCAGTTTCACGTTCGGCGGCAACGTGCCAATCTTCACCTTGCGCAGCGTTTCCACAATGCCCTCGGCCCATCCACTCTCGATCGCAAACTCGGAGATCCAGGGAATCAGCTTGATAATGCCGCTCATCGTCTGCATGCCCAGGAACCACAGCTCCATGATCTCGAACCAGTGCTCCTTGTACTGCAGTGACACTACCAATGCCTGCGGATCGTTCGATTCGTCGATGTTGTACGCGTCCCACAGGAACCGGATCGTCGTCTGGATGTAGCGGCAGATGGAGAAATCATTCTTTTTGATCTTGGAAGCTTGTTGCTTCAGCAGTAACAGCCCGAGTACGGCCAGATGACCGTGCATTACAAGATTGTCCGGGATATCCTTCAGCTCTGGTAAGTTTTCGAAGATGAACCGCAGAAGTTGGGCGAACAATGTGCTCTCTTCCACCAGCTTGGCCTCAAGCACGGTTATGTTCATCAGGATATTGCACAGGCTAACGATTGCCGTTCGCGAATCCTTCATGTCGTCCAGCTGCTGTGGTGTCAGTTCTGGGTCTGGTTCGTTCATGCGCTTGAGACGTTCGGCGCGAGGTACCGGTGGTTTTTTGTAGTGTGCAATCGACCAGTGGAACAGAAGACAATCGTACAGCACCTGCTCTTCTTTCTCCTTCAGAAAGATCTGACGTGCCTCCTCCTCCACCACCAGGTGACAGATGGCGGGTAGCATCACGCGCAGAATGTCGGCCGGCGGTTGCTGCTCGTGATCGTCCACGTTGTCAGCCTTGTGCGCGATGCGGTAGTCGCGCGATTCGTAGAATGACTCATTGGCTAGCTTGAACAGGAACGGCAGAACCTTAGCGACGTGATTCTTCATGGCCGTCGTTTCCTGCGCCAACCAGGCAGTCAGTACGCGCACCATCGCGTACGCGAACGCCTTCTCCGTTTTCTGCAGCCGATCTTTTTTGGTATCATTCGCTAACTTTACCAACAAACCGAGCACGGCAGAGAAGGCTCCCTTAAGGCCGGTATAAACCTGCTGTTTGTCCTTCTGATCGAGATCGAGCTGATCTGTGGACATATAATTGATCGACAGCTCGAGAATAATGAAGCAGGCAGTGATCAGATCGGCTTGCTGAACGCACTGATTGAAGCTTTTGTTATCCATCTGCATGCGCACCTCGATCGCGGCCAGCTGCAGTAGCAGAAGGAAAAATTTCTTCGGATTTTCCACATCGTGCAATGTCCACTCGATACCGAGCACATCAACCGCGTTCGCTGCCAGCTTCAGGGCTGGATCGCGCTGTGCCTTACCGATTTTGCTTTTCAAAATATCGCTGATTCCCTTGTACAAGCATTCGGGCCAGATTTCGCCCTGAACCGTGCGCGCAACCAGATCTCGACGACAGTGGAACAGCAGTGCACTGATCATCTCCGCCAGCTCGAACTTGCGCTCGGCGTGATCCGTCTCAAAGTCTAGCGACACGCGCTGCAGCAACGCATGGAACAGCTTTGGATCGCTTTCCCACGAGTTGGCCCCAAAGCGGGATACCAAAGTCACGATCAACGTCAGTGCCTCGTCGATCTGGAAGCTGCGCTGCGTGTAGATCTGCGCCATCTTTGTGATGACATCATGCTTGCGCAGAGCCAGCCGGCCACTTTCGTACAGCGAAATGCTCTGCAGACAGTGGTACGCCTCGTTGATGACGATCAGATTATCGTCGTACTCGTCGTCATCGCACGTCGACACGATCCCCAGAAACACCGGTATGCTGTCAAGCATGTCCTGGTGCGTCGCGAGCTGCTCATCTTCACAGAAGCAAGTGAGAATCGACAGCGCTACACTCTGATAGACCGAGGCGGGACAATCATCCGGTACGTCTTTGCTCGTGAGCAACTTGCGCAAAAATTCGAACCCGATCGATTCGAACAGCATGCGTTTGCCGGCCTGGTTGCAGTCTTTCCCCTTGATCAGCTTCGTCACCATGAACAGTGCGGCAAACTTTTCCGTGTCACTCTTTGCGTTCTTCAGAATCAGCGAACACTTTTTGATGGGTTCACTCACTTCGGCCGACATGATTACGCCTGCTTTGGTGATTGCTTTACCGTTTCTAGTGTTCTTCTCACAGCGGCACAGAGATCTCGCTCAGCCACACACAAACACACTCACTCGGATTCCTGAAAGTAGACGACTTGGGCTAGAAATGATCTTTCTATAATAGAAACACCGCCGTGGACTGTCCGCGAACCGTTCCGTACCAAGACGTTTTCTCGACTGATTCTGGCAACGACGACGGCCGGTGGAAAACTGTTCTCTACTTTCCCAGCAGTACATTTCCACTCACTACACGATTTGGTCGCCGAAGTTTCTCCACGAGAGAGTCGGGAAATCGTTAAAATAGATTCCTTTCTCACGCTCCCATAGGAAAATGACCCCGGCGTCTCATCATCTGTACCGCGCCTGGCTTTTGCAAGGGTTTCCACAATGCTGATACACCGTGCTTGCAAGAAGGACCTTCGAAAAGCCTCGCGGAAGTAAACAATCCCACGCGTGTACACTATTCACTGCCCATTACGGGCAGGATGATGAATAATCGTTTGTTTTCGACACATTTTCCACACGTAGTGTGGGAATTTCAATACGATGACGACTCACTGCCACAGCCGCAGACACCGAAATCTCCCGAGCAAAAGCACACACGTTTTTCCGCGCAAATAAAAATAAAACTCGTGACAAACGAAAATAGCGCTGTCAATGCGACAGGCCCAAATGAACAACGTTGTGTTCATTTGGCACGGTCGTTCGATAAAAACCCTTTGGTGTTTTGTTGTGGAAGAGATGAATCATGTCAATGGAATTTTAAAGAAATATTTCACGTGCACTTGGCAAATAATTTTAAAACTGTAAACTCTGTTTTCATCGATTTGATTCGTCTTTGTTGTGCTCTTAAGCATTTAAACTCATCAGAACTCTTTTGCCACTGCTTCTACTCAGTCAGATACCAAACGTATCATTGACTACGTGAGTGTATAACGTGTGCTTGACCGTTAAGGGTTTAAATAATGCACACAGCCTAGACACGGAAGGTGGATTTTTACACGTTTTCAAGTGCACGTTTTCCACATTAAAACAACAGTTTACAGTACGACCTTTTGCATTAGACCGATTTTAGCCGCAAAGAAAAGGCGCAATACAAATGCCGATCCATCTAGGAAGGGTAATTGAAATGACCTGCGAGGTCAAACAAATTGTTCTGCCACCTCGTTTTTCACTTCAAAAAGATCCACTAGTGCTGGCTGCAAAGCACTACATCAGGTCGATCTGTTATGGTTGCGTTATATAAGTTATTTTACACACCATATTTTAGCCAGCTCCTGTTGCCAAATAGCAGGCCCCACTAAACTTACCTTGCTGCATGCCTTTGCATCGGCTTTCCTGGTTGCGATCAGAGTGTTATCAAGGTCGAAGAAAATAGCAGATATCTTCGCATCACAGTTCAGTCTCTTGATGGCACCACGGAATGTACTCATGTTTGCAAGTTGATTTGTTTTGGATGGTGAGCACGAACGTATTTCTTGTTTGGTGTTCTAAATGCAAAGTGTGCCTCGTTCTGTTGGTTTGACCAAGTTGCAGGTAACAAAAAGTGTTTATGTCTGCTGCTCACATGCTGGAGGGGTGATTACACGGTGTGTAATTTTGTGGGATTTCAACGTTTGACAGCTAATCGGTCAGGTTGGGGTGTTGTGTAAACAGGACTCAATCAAATTATATCTACATCGCGGAAAAGGTACTTGTTGGAAGGAACCTTTACGGAAGCAAATGAAACCATAATCACTTTACATTTATATAGCAATTTCCGCTAATGATAAAGCATTCAATTTGTCTCCAAATATGTTTAAAAATGGCTATTTTAAAGCAGAAGTTTTATCGATTAACTGTCACTTTTCCATACCGTGTAGCTGTACCTTAAGTACAGCCAGTGCATGTGAAAATCGTCAGTTATTCAAAAAGTTATCAGGAAATTGCTACGCAACTTATTTCTCGCTCTGTAAAACAAGTAAGTCACACCATAAACGGATTTTAAAATTGATTGTCCATCACCTGTGCTGCACTTTGTGCGTTTTTATTTAGCAGAAGAAGCATTTTTGTTCAAATTAAATTTAGAGCTTTGATTTCGTTTCGTTTACAAAGATATCCGGCGTGAGAGTAAGCGCGTTTCCAGGAACGCAAGCGTATTGTGCAAAATCCTTGATTCCTTCGGCGGCCAGTACCTCATCGTCGATGAAAAAGTTACCAGTGCTAGTCCCTGGCGTTCGGCAAAGGATCGCATAAGCAGCATCCGCCATAATTTCTGGCTTGCGGGAGAACGGATACCCTTCCTGTCCGTGCAACATCTCTACTGCGGCGGTGTAAATGATCGTACGGGGCCATAAAGCGTTCACGGAAATGTTGGCACTCTCATACTCCCGTGCCATACCGAGGACACACATGGACATGCCATATTTGGCCATGGTATAGGCCACATGGTTACTGAACCAGTGAGGTTCCATGTTTAACGGTGGCGAAATGTTCAGAATATGTGCATGCTTACTTTTGCGCAGATACGGTAGACATTCTTTCGATCTGGAACGAGCATACATGTAGACGTAAAAAAAAGGTCAAAGCAAGATCGTAATCCCGTTGCGTACTCACACTAGAAAAGTCCCTCTGGTGTTGATATTGTGCATCAGGTCGTATCGCTTCATATCCGTTTCCTCGGTTGGAGTCAGGGAAATGGCACTAGCAT
The DNA here is from genome assembly GCF_943734725.1 of Anopheles marshallii. Lineage (NCBI taxonomy): Eukaryota > Metazoa > Arthropoda > Insecta > Diptera > Culicidae > Anopheles > Anopheles marshallii. The sequence goes on along the minus strand of NC_071326.1, from coordinate 50,351,936 downwards.
TGTTAACCACAATATCGATACCACCGAACGTTTGTACTGCTTTTTGTACCGCTGCTCGGACAGCTTCTTCACTGCGCACGTCAACGATGCATGGTAATGCTTTGCCACCGATCGCTTCAACTGAAATCGAAGCAATTGATAGAGCAACCGCTCGGTACGAGAAAACAATCACAAATACTCACTTTCCGCCGCAGCTGTGTAGATGGTTCCAGGTAGCTTCGGATGTGCCTCTGCCGTTTTGGCCGCTAGCACAATGTTGGCACCATCTCGAGCAGCTTTCAGTGCGATCGCCTTGCCAATGCCTCTAGATGCACCGGTAATAAACAGCGTAATGCCAGCGAGTTTTCTACAGAAAACGAAACGCTAATAAGATGGATCTTTAACATCACAGAAGGACGATACTTACCCTGTGTTTTGCATCGTTAATTCCTTTCCACAACACGGTGCGACGTACTCTAAGCTTGAACTTTAGCACCGCACACACCGGCAGCTACTATGACTGTTGCCCAGCGAAGAAATAATCGGAGAATGACAGAGCGCATTGTTATCTACGCCAACGGGTAATCTTGTTCGCTCCCAACGCGAGAACCATACAAACAGAAGATATGCAATCAACATGTAAAGCAATTTCCTCGGCATCACTCCGAAACAGTAATATGTACGTTTTTTTCTTTTCACTTTCCGATTAAGTCATTAACGTTTTCTTTATTTGTTTTTGTCTTTTTTCAGAATATGTAAGGGACGAATAGCCCCTCTTGTGATGTACCATGATGAAGATCGTACTCCTTCAAGCACTTTTGAGGTAGAGTGATGTTATGAAAATTTTAAATATTTATTGAACTTTTCCCCTACATGCCAATCAAGAAAATGACGATCCATCTCCTTCCCACTCATATTACCATTAGCTTAAAGCTTAGACTTTAAACCACCCATCAATTTTTCCAACTTCATCGCTTTCTGTAGATCACCAGAGATCTTCAGCTTGCCCGTCATAAATGCATTTGCCGGCTTCAGTTTTCCTGTGAACATGTCGAAGAAGTGCTTGGAATCCATCGTCAGCACCGCATCAGCCGTTGCCGGCGGATTGCCCTTGCCCACCTTGCCGGTACCATTCTTCAAATCGGCGAACCACGTTCCGGCCTCCTCACCCTTCACCTTGAACTCGTACACGGCACCCGTCTTGCGGACGATCTCTTCACTGAGCAGGCTCTCGATTTTCAGGAACAATCCCTCAATCTTACCACCGGCAGCGGCAGCTGGTTTCTTCAACGAAGCCGCATGGCTACCTTCTGCCGCAAACTCCACCAACTTTTCCGGCTCGACGTCGAGGAAAAAGTCCGGCATCAGTTTGTCTGCGTTCTCGGGTACGCACGCGTACTGCTTCATGTCTGTTATACCTTCCGCCTTAAGGACCTCGTCATCGATCATGAATTTGCCCGTCGCAACACGGGGTTCCTTTGAAAGGATGGCGTATGCCGCATCGGCCATGATTTCTGGCTTGCGCGAAAATTGATCACTCTCCTTACCCGTCAACATCTCCATGGCCGCCGTGTGGATGGCAGTACGGGGCCAGAGCGCATTGACGGCAATGTTGGCGTTCTCAAACTCCTTCGCCATACCGAGAACACACATCGACATTCCATACTTGGCCATGGTGTAGGCGACGTGATTGCTGAACCAAAGCGGAGCCATATTCAAGGGTGGTGAAATATTCAAGATATGTGCATGGTTGCTCTTGCGAAGGTAAGGAATGCATTCTTTAGATCTAAACGTTTGAAAAATAAGGCATTTGTACTAACGGGCGAATTATGCATGTCTACTATTACTTACACCAGGAACGTGCCACGCGAGTTTATCTGGTGCATTAGATCATATCGCTTCATATCGGTTTGTTCCGTTGGCGTGAGTGAGATTGCACTGGCATTGTTGATTACGATATCGATTCCTCCGAACTTGGCCACGGCATTCTGCACGGCGGTACGAACAGCTGCTTCGTCGCGTACATCCACCACGCAAGGAAGAGCTTTACCGCCAGCGGCTTCGACTACAAAAACAAGAGGTGAAAAGCAGAGATTTGAATGCCTAATGATGTTTTCCGCATGTTTTGCAGCTTAATTAGTTGGTTCCAACTTAGTCACACTTACTCTCCTTTGCCGCTGTGTAGATTGTGCCGGGGAGTTTTGGATGTGGATCGGCCGTCTTGGCTGCGACCACGACATTCGCTCCATCTTGGGCGGCTTTCAGTGCGATTGCTTTGCCTATGCCTCGCGAAGCTCCCGTAATGAAGAGCGTACGTCCAGCCAGCTTTCTGTTAAAACAAAAGGTAAGATTATATTTTGGTCACTTAAAAATGATGACATCCACATGACATGACACTCTGTGGGGAATAAGTAGAACCGGTTTCACGGGTGTGTGAATGTTGCAATTACTAAAATTTCATAAGATCATTACGAAGGTTTACAACATGATGTGATTATGTATTATGACGTGTCACTCAGACTGAACGACCCTACATAAGAGGAAACACTAAATTTCTGGATTGATCGTGCATAGTTGGGAATCATTCCCTTGTGAGCATCAGCAATCATTCATTGTAAGGGCTTTAATCTTTGGCAGCGATGCTGTCTGACGACCTTCGTACCCGGACGATATTACGTTATCTACGGCCGGTTCATCCGATAACATTTGACCACACATGAAAATGCACCGCTTTAACCGGAAACTTTCTATAGAGTGGCACACTTTTCTTTCAAGAAATACCAAATCACTTCTTACCCAGTGTTGATCATGTTTTTGTTTCTCTTTTGGGGGCAGTATTGATGGGAAATCGGCAGTCGAGTCCGTTGTTCACGAAATAACGGCAAAGATGATCACGGAGCAAGCCTTAAGCTACGAGGAATTCTCGCATATGCCGCGACCTATGTTATGTTGCGTGCGGTGTTCGAACTGATGAGTCTTTTCTGCGTAGCGTTTGTTACTAGACCCGCAGCTCACACACACTTTTGCTGATTGTATTGCAGCCGTACGGTGGGGAGAGGTTGGGGCCAAAGTCCATTTGGTAAGCGAATACGGTGCGAAATCGAATAGAAAACAGGAGCTTTGACAGTTCCTATGTTTACATCAGGGGTGCTGTACTCTGCTACTCCCAGTGTGGTCCGAATGGATAGTGGTTGTTGGTTGGGTTATAAAGTTTTAGAGCAATTTGAATGCTTTCTTTTGCTTCTAAATGTTTCCTTTATTTTTTTTGCTTTTAAAACTAACGTATTTTCGTCTATTTTGTTTCCAAACTTAGAAAATTAAATTGTGAAGTTTGAAAACAATCTTAATTTTTATTCTCCAAAGACATTAGCAGTGAGTTGGCGTGTGGAACACTATGCCTTGTGTAGGCAATGGAAGTACATCCATGGAGACTGGTCTCAAGATGGCAAAGATAAAGGTGAATGTTGGTAGTGAAATGAGGCATTAAGAGGCGGGGTTTGTGTGAGACTCCGTGGCGCAACGGTAGCGCGTCTGACTCCAGATCAGAAGGTTGCGTGTTCAAATCACGTCGGGGTCATTTTTTTTCCACTGAATCTTATGTTTTTTTTGTTCATTAGCATTTAGTTTACCAGTTCATTTTGTTAATTAGTATGTTTGTAATGAGTAGTAGAGTAATAGAATAATCACTAATTTGTTGTTAAAGCATAGTGAGTGTTACTATTGGCGGTAGAACGGACGTGCCGTATATTTTCAGATTCGGTGGTCACCGTTATGCATGAAGATGAGTAATGAATACAAAGAATTTCAATGAAATTGAATTACAGACCTGCCTGGAAATTGTAGTTTCCTAAATCTTTATATCCTGCAATTTAGTATAATTATCACTTATTTTGTATTGCTTATGTGTTATTGTTTCGTAATTTTGCCGTGACATGCATGATTGATAAAGCAAGATCAAAATACAAAAAATATATAACGCTTATAGAAAATGTTAAGAAAAGTACATACATTATTTGTAGTGGTGTGTGAGTGCAGAAAAATATGGTAAGAAAAAAAGAAATCATTCTGCCCCGAGTGAGGATCGAACTCACGACCTTAAGATTATGAGACTTACGCGCTACCGACTGCGCTATCGAGGCCGTCGTGGAGTTGACATTCTAAGCTGATCAAAATAAGTGCGTAATAACGCGTAATAATAACGAAGTACAATCCTTTAGCTTAGTGGCAATTTATTACCATCTTCGTAATCAGAGTCGTCGGTCAGAATAACGATCATTTTGTCAAAAAAGAGGGGGAAAAATATTAAAAACGTACCAGTTAATTTAATTTTCAACTGTAGGAAAGTTTCCACAGCTATCGAAGGGCTACGGTTAAGTGCTTCATAAAATTATATTGTAATAGTCTTGATAGCTTGTAAGCTGGTGATGTACAATGTAAACTGATAGATTTGCTCTATACCTGTGCAGTAGTTACATTAGGGAATTGAGTTTCCTTAATTTCAGTTATGTTGAATTGTTAAGAACTGTGGATTTTTAACATGTTTAACAGAAAGCATGGGAAATTATTTGACAAACAGGCAAAGAATTTTAAAAACCGAAAATTTTTATTCATATAAAGTTGGGAGGTAAAAACTGTGACTTTCAGTTTACTTTTAAATCGGCGCTGGTAGGTTTAACACCTAGAACTGGTAGGTTGCTGGACGCCCAGTTGAAATTTGACGCCCACATAGACTGAGCCTTCGCTAAAATTAAAAAAAGGCTGAGTGATGAGTAGAATAATGTTGATTTTGTTGAAACATTTCAGTTCTATAGATCATTAATATCATACCATGTCGATTTTCCCTAGACAATCTTTTTTCTTGGTAGTAGAGGAAAAATAACTGGATGAAAAATAGTGTAATGAGGTTTTGTATAATGTGATATCCTAAAATCGATATCCGTCGAACAAAGAATAGTGTACCAAACTATGATCTTTGTAGAACTGCGCTGAAATGATATGCTGCTTGAGTATTTGGGGGAGTGAATAGTGCATGGTTCAAACTTTTATCGATACCGATAAACACGCACGCACACGACACGCAGTGTAGTTGCACCTAGAATTACATAGTCCCAGCTTCGTTTGTCGAGTTAGGTGCTTTGAGTGTAGAAGTTTCCTCAGACTGTAGAAATACCGGTTGGCAGCCAGGACCCTAGCGCGTATTTCAACATCTATGCTATTGTCAGTGCGGACTTTTCACCTAAAATAGGTGAAATTTTGGACGACTTCGAAAGAGCGTTCACCTATTTGTACGTCACCCCTGCGTAAGTTAGGATGTGTTAGCAGGGGCGCTGGTGGTCATCAGCGTATGCCAGGATCTGGATTGACTCATAGAAGATAGTCCCAGAAATTTCCACCTCCGAGTCGCGGATGGCCCTCTCTAGCGCTAGGTTTAAGAGTAGACAGGCTAGCCCATCTCCTTTGCGCATACCCTTGGTGATAGCAAAGGGCCTTGAGAATGTTCCTTCCATCAAAGCAAAGATGTAGATTAAAAATTATTAGCAGAATATCACAGAGAAAACTTATTGTCCGTCGTAAGAATAATACGATTTTTTTTACGTCTCGGCAAATGTCCGTGTTGTTATCTATTAATCGTATCCAATAAGCACGTTAGTTTGAGGTTCTGGAGTTGGTCCTACTTTTATTGACCGGAGTTAGCTCCTACTTTTATTGACCCTTCCAGGTTGCTGGATACCGGGCACAGATCGACGATTGGACTGAAACTCCCCGTCGGAGTGATGAACGATAACTGGCTTTGAAACGGATATTGTGCCGTTTTTATATCATTTTTTGTCCATCTGTCCACCTCTTATGTGTTGGTATGTGTTCTTTTGTGTTGTGTGTTCCGCGCAATAGTCGTTCCGTAAATCCGTCCATTGCATCCTTTTGTCCTATTTTTTCCGAGTTTCTTGTATCGGCCAACCTAAAAACAACTTCCCAACTAACATTTTCTTATTAAGCACTAAACTTGCTGCTTGCTTGCCGTGTCCTAGCTATCCAGGGCGCTCTGGTCGCCACAAAGCTAAGCAACTATATTTAAAGTATGTCACATAAAAAAACGAATTAGGACCCGCACGCACACCGACCGATCGCACCAAGCCGCCGGATGGCGCCATTTCCTTTTACCATACCTGCCGAGGTGATCCTTTACCTACACATCGACACGTTGACAGCTTGACTGTCAACGGCGAGCAACTGGTCTAATCAGCTGGGCCATGTTGGGTCACAACAATATTCAATCTCGGTGGAGCGACACTCGGTTGCCATTCAAAGAGGAGTGTGAAATAAAACCAAATAATCAAAAGAACAAGTGATAATGTACGTACCCTGTCTGTAAGTGTATTTGTTTAAGCTGTGACGCATAGGACAATATAGTTGTACTAGTCTACTAAAATTTTTGCTCGTGCGCTTTGCTGCCCTTGTTTGTGACGTTGTGGGTTAGCCCGCACATCTTTAAAGTAAGTAATTGAAAGATGAAATAAAAAAAACCCACAAAAATCCGAAATAAATTCACAAAAGTACATTTAGCTGATAAATATTGCGTCCTTGTTGGGCTTATTGTAAATGCAATTGACATGTAGTGTTGTTGTTTTTCCGTTCGCATGTGGTACTGCTTCAAACACATCCACAGCTTCCACTACTTGCCAGCAGTTCGTTGGCGCACACGTCTGTTTGTTGCCATAAGTTTCATTCGAGTCGCAGACGCCCCAATCCGCGATCACCATTTTATTGATTGGCTATCGGCAGGCATTAGTGACGATGCAGTACGCATCGTCGTGCGCTTTCTCTTGGAGGGTGTATACATGCGCGGACACACGTGTACATTACGGGGCACGGAATATTCACGATCGGAAATCAAAATATTTACCCACCACACAACACACCGGACACGGAAAAGCTAAATCGTTACAAATACCGCGCGGGGTTGGCAGTCTGCTGCGCGTGAAAAAAAAAAGTCTTACTCCTTTTACTTGTTCCGCGGTGCCGTTGGCCGTTTGTCGCTGATGCCGTGTGTTGTGTGTGTGGCTGAGCGAAGAGGGCCATCTGGTTTTTTGCCGGAGTTATCTCAAACGTTCGAGATTAAAATGTATCTAATATTAGCTTGTAACGCACGCATGGATGTGGCCACTCTGCAGCAAAGGTAGTACAGTACCCTTGAATGTTGGTTTGCTCGGTTTGATTGAAGTTTCTTTCGCTTATCAAAGTGTGTAAGGTTAAACAAGTCGAAAGTTTGATGAGGAATCGTTTACCATTTATTGGGCAATAAGCGTCAACTCTACCGATGGTTATTTTAATTGCTTTGGCACAGCCTCCCATATTTTGAACGCGCCAATCAGTCGAAAGCAGTGGAGGAACGAACTATCCGATATAGAATCTGTACATGGTGCTACTACTATTAGCCTAATGGCAAAGCGGGGACGATTAGCGTATTGTTGTGTGCGCCTTCCAACCTTTGTCTACTACATTCCATTAGGATTAGGGTTTACGGCGAGATTCTAGAAGTAGAAGTGCAGTAATTCATGTCTTGGGCGTCTTTTAAAAAACCTTCCTTTGCTACGTTGTGTATCGACTCGATACACATCGAGGGCAGCCTAAAGGTGGATTAAGCGTTTGGAATACGCTTTGCATCTCTATCTCGCTTGACCACACCAACATTGCTCTTTGTGTTTGTGGCGATACTATCGATAATGCTGTGAAGAAACAGTGATCGTTTGTGAAACTTGACCTCAAACGGACGCCAAATTGTTCTTCCGGGACACACAAGCGCGCTGATTAGTGACGGGCCTTTTATTTGATAGTGGTTTTCGTCTCCAGCGCCCAAACATGCTGCGGCCACCCGGTACGGCCTTTGATTTTTCGTCCTTCCGTCACTGGTGGACTGGTGGTACTGGTGGCGTTGGCAGTCCCACTGGCGGTGAAGTTCTGTGTGAGAAAGAGATCGGTAAAGGATTAAAACGTTTTGTAGCACAATCATTGCGATTGTTAGCGAGGGCATGTCTATGCGGGTCTTCAAAGGCCAAATTCGAGAAATTGTTCAAACATTTCTAATGGCAACTTCATTGGGACAAGCTGTGCGAGCATTTCTCACCAGCATTTTCTCACGACTGTGTGCGGCTTTTCGTTTGTTTTCTAAAGCTGGCGGAACTGAAACTCAATTTTCCTTTTTCCACGTTTCAATTACAATTGGGAAAATATTTTTCCACTTGAGATAACGTTGGGTATTACTGAATAGTACAGGTTCCTGACATCAATTTTGAGCCTTATCCTTTGGACAACGCTTCCTTTTTTTCATACTTTTATCGTGAATAGGATGAATTTATCTGTTCCAATTGGATAAACACCACTTTTTAATAAAGCATTTATAACCCAGGCTGGCGGACGATCGTTTTGTCGTTGAAAAAGTACAAATCGGACGCCACGTCATTTGTCGAGCTCAAAACAAATGTCTCCGTAAGTCACAGAGCACACCGCCGTAGTGGTTGGTGGAGAAGATTAAGACCAAAGTAATCGTAATTTGTTTTATGGAAAGTTCAAGTGCAGCTTTATCGTTGTCAAGTGCCGCCTCAAGCAAACGGGAAAAAAAACATAAAAGGGCCGTGGGAAGTCGGAAGGGTTTAGTAGTTGAAACAGGCCCAAAGGCAAGAAGGCAAGCACTGTTATGGCTGAATTCGGGTACTTCAGTTATGAAAGGCGTCTTTTAATTTTTCCAAAGTGTAATGCGGCAGGAGGCGAATGCATGATATGGTGACATGTTGTGGTGTTGTGGGATTTTCCGGGTAGTTTTGATGCCGCTGAGTGGTTCTTCCCGCATCGTTCCTGTGGACACTTGAAGGTTTACTTCCGTCAGGAAATGCATTTTATCTCCCAATGGTTGATTGCGTGGGCGATATGAATTGAATGGATGATGCATTATGGAAACATCAGAAGGAATGCACTGAGCTATATATATATCAGCTATATACAGCGAAGCGAACTTTGAATTATCTTTTCTTGCCCACGCTCCGTGGAACCCATGTAAATCTAGCAATGTGTAACTTGCTGCAATTTATTTATATAGAAATGAAATAGAATTTATTGTTGGTGTCAATTATTAAAAAATGTAACAAATTATCCGACACAATTAGGTGTGACTGTTTATAAAGAGACGGAAGGAAAAAAGGTATAGGAATTTCGAATATTTTCTACCAGTAGGCAGACTATGTGGATGAAAAGGGGCGTCACTCGAGTGACTGTTTTTAAATTGTTCCAATGATTGATTAGTGGAAAGGGTCACATATTTGACACAATTTTTCAATGTTCTTTTTTTATCTAGCTGACGAAGCGCAGCGAAGAGCGCATGCGCCAAAATGCACTTTTTTTTTCCACAGTGTTGTTATTTTGCATGGGTAAAAATAGAAAAGGGGCGTTGCTTGTCTGGTTGATGCAGTGAGTTATCAAGAATGTTACTGAATGCAATCGATTTTTATATACGCTTTGTGTGGAGAGAAGAGACAAGACTCCGTGGCGCAACGGTAGCGCGTCTGACTCCAGATCAGAAGGTTGCGTGTTCAAATCACGTCGGGGTCAAGAATCGGCTGGGAAAGTTTATTTTAATGTTTTTTTTATGGTCCCCACACATCCCTCGATGCTTATTTTGTGACAAGGAGTGTATGTCAATATCCAATGTTTTGTTCAAGTTGAAACGTCATCGAATGTACATAGGTGTGTTTTAACATTACTGAGAGGCTGAATTGTTTACAAATTCACTGTATAATGTGTGTAATATCTCCATTTATCTTTTTATATACGGATAACTTACTGTATGTTTGTTAGCTTATACAACTTTTTGTGTATTTCTTCTGCATTGTTACAAATTTGAAACTATAACTTGTAACTTGCAACTAACTGCACTAGTGCACTATACCGTTAATTAAGGTTAAGTTTTGATTTGTTACTATGTAAAAACATATTTCATTACTACACATAACTTAGCGGAGTTCTTGCAGAATTTGATGTCGCACTGTGACATTTTTGAATTCCAAATGTGTTTTTAGTAGCTTTCATAGTAGCAGTAACGGCGGTAACAATAAAAGTTAGAGATACATATCAGATTACATATCTTATTTTTTATGTTTATTTATGTGATGTAGTAGTAGTAGTAGTTACTGGATGGATTTGTTATTTAGGCGAAAACTTCTCTCCATTCATTTCTCTACCTTGCTTCCGAATTTGAGCTTATTCATATCAAAACTGAATGTTGTTATTAATGCGAATGCGGTGGAGAATTTCGAAGACATAATAAATTAGAACAAAATGGAAAAATATTGTTAACACACGTACCATTCTTTTTGACATATATGAGAGAGTGGTCAACCGAATGTTGAAAAGAAGATTTGGATGAAGAATTCAGCTCGAGCTGCTGAATATCTTTTTGACGTAAAATTTTCAGTTTTCCTGTGTGATTTCAACCACAATTTTCGACTTCATGGATGATTGTGTATCGACCAACCAACCAATTTCCCTTTAAGGGGTGCATCTATTAAATTGAACACATATGCACCAAAACCAAAAAGACCAAAAATAGTTCTTCTCCTGCCCCGAGTGAGGATCGAACTCACGACCTTAAGATTATGAGACTTACGCGCTACCGACTGCGCTATCGAGGCTTGCGATGGAGGGAGTGTTATATCGCATCCTGTCGGTTTGCGTTCACCATAACGTTGTGGATAAGGAAATGTTTTGCAAACCACAACTGCGGTGTCCTTGCTGTGTATGGTGATTTTCTCACCCTCCACCCAAGATTAACGCTCGCATGGTGAAAGCTTTTTCTCACTCTCCGTAATTGGGCATTTGATGGCAGGATAATGGAGTTGCAATGTCGTGTACTGGCGGAGTCAAGTGCTATACCCGCACAGTTTCCCATCGTTATTGTGCACGTGCATACACAGCTTCCTTCGTAAACAGCAGGGGAGTTTGGGAATAAAGAAGGACCTGTGACAGGTTTCTATCCCAATTCTTCATTACGCACCACCGTCGCGTTGGATTGTGTTGTTACTTGACTGTTGAGGTTATGACAAACAATCAGCGAATTAAACTCTTACACAGCAGAGCAATGAAGGGCGCTTGGTGCAGTCGTTGGGTGAGGATAATTGAATTACCCGCTATTAGTGGGCCACTTTGCGGTATTAAGTTGTATCTGTGGCAATGGTAGGTAATGAAATTGCGGACTTTTTCACACCCCTCGACTAGGTATGTGACTGGCCATGTTCGGTAAGATACACAGGGAAAGGGAGAGGCGTGAAAACCAGACGATTCTGTTAGTGTTTTATGTTGGCTGCAGCATGCGCAATGCTTTCGGTGTCGTTGCGTGCCGTCTCAGTGTTCTGCATGGTTAAATTGATCTCGTGCAGTAGAAAGAGGTTTTTTTGTTGATAAATTCTCTATTCGATTTGCTGCTTAAATTGTACCTAAAATTTCATACCATGCAGAGTTGTGGGTTGAAGGTCCAGAAGCAGAAAGCAAAAACCAGACCCACCCAATAAAGATAATGATTCGATTAAGAACATTTCTCTATTTCTCGCTTGCTGCTGCACTGTTTCCAACTGGTTCGTAACGGAGTCGTTCGTGTGAGCAGACATTATAGCGATGTGTGGTGCCGTTTTTGTGGCATCAAATCGCGCCATTACTTACTTGCATTAGCGTCTTCTGGGCACGACGTTCGGCATTAATCTTGCGCGACGAGGGCACCAGCTCTGCGCGGAAATCGCACGAAGGATCCTGGTTTCCGTTCACGACCGCCAGCAGATGGGCGATGTAGGAAATGGCCAATCGAAGCGTTTTGATCTGGAAATGCAAGACGACAATGTACGGTAATGAGGAATAGAAATGTCGAGTGCTACACAAAAAATTAATGATTCTGATGAGTGATCCTATTCCAAAGTTTCATGAATCCCCAGAGATTCTTGAATGCTCAAGGATTCATAAATCTTTAAAGACTCCAGAATCCCCAACGTTTAATGAATTCTTAGAGAATGAATTGGAATAACTGAATGCTAAAGATTCAAAATTCCTCCAACAAAAAAGTACCATGAATCCTCAGAGATTCTTGAATGCTTAAGGATTCATAAATCTTTAAAGACTCCAGAATCCCCAACGTTTAATGAATTCTTAGAGAATGAATTGGAATAACTGAATTCTAAAGATTCAAAATTCCTCCAACAAAAAAGTTCCATGAATCCTCAGAGATTCTTGAATGCTCAAGGATTCATAAATCTTTAGAGACTCCAGAATCCCCAACGTTTAATGAATTCTTAGAGAATGAATTGGAATAACTGAATTCTAAAGATTCAAAATTCCTCCAAGTTACATGAATCCTCAGAGATTCAGAAGATTAAATCAGTGAATCATTCTCAAAAGATGCTCAAAGCACAACAATTAACCTGAAACGAGGCATTTACCTTGGAGAGTTTTGTATCGTTGGGAACGTTTGGAATACGATCCCGCAGTGAGGTGTATGCCGAGTTGATGCTTTGTGTCCTACGGCGCTCTTTCTTGTTGGCCGTGTTGCGACGCTTGACCACCCGCACTACCGGCACACCGTTGCCGGGCATTACACCAGAAGAGGAGGGCGCCATGTGCATGAGCGACTGGTGTTCGTTCCCCGTCGCGCCAGAAACGGGGTCAATGGAAGTTCCGGTTCCGCCAAAATATCCCTCATCCGGGACGTAGATTCCTGGTGGAAGGGTGATACATTGGCAGCATGAAAATGTCACTTGTCTGCATACATTGGTTTGTCTCAAGCTTACCGGCGGTACTCTTTTCGTAAGCAACCGTGGACGAGCAGTACATGGACGAGGCCATTTGCTGGTGGTGATGGTGCTGCTGATGGTAGCCCGCGGCAGGATGCGGATGCCCGGCACCTCCATACGGTGACGAAGACGCCGACATCGAGGACGACGTGGAGGAAGCCGACGACAGCGACGTTGTCGACAGGGACGATTGATCGGGCGGTTGGTGTTGGTGGGGTTGCGAGATGTTGCGAATAGCGCTTACCACAACCGAGGAGGTGTTCCCGCTGACACTAGCAACCGTTGTCGCACCTACGGCCGGCGGCGAGTATCGGTCCCTGTGGATGTCTGGGTGTGATTCGCTCGAACTGCACGGTGAACCCCAGTAGCCTTCCTCGTCCATAATGATCACACCTCCACCACCGCCGCTGGTCACCTGTACCCCTGTGGCATTTCATGAACACAGAGAGAGAGAGAACGAAAGATAAACAAAAATAACCATGAACGCACACTGGACGGCGAACGCCAAAGAAAAGAAAGACCCCTTTGCCACCCACGTGCGATCCTCTGGATCCGTCCAACTCGGCGAGGATGCTGGGACGCATACAAACATAAAACCGTGCAGTTGAGATTCGTTTTTTTTTTCGGCCAACTTCCAGCAGTAAACGAAACAACAACAATAAACAAAGTGCGTTGCGTGCGCCTGGGAAGGTAAATCGAAAAAGGGGGAAAAATGCCGACATACGTACGTAGCCACGCGCACTATCACCATCATGCACTGACCTCACACGCGGGAAGTTCGCTCAGGGAAAACCTGCGAAGGCAACACCGAAACCGGCGGATGAGGACTCGAACACCGGAGATGCTCGTGTATCGTGTCTTAATGATTTGTTTATCGAGGTACAAGTGATACAACACTACGAACAGGATGAATGGGTGGATGGGGGTGGTGCCCGGGAGAGTGGAATTGAGAAATGTCTTCGGTAGAACCATTTTCCGAGGTTTTACCCTCGATCAAGTTGCAGGCAAAAGCAGCAGTGAAAAGATTATCGGTTGATGTTTTTTTTGGAAACTACTTCAGAATAGGACGGAAAAACAGGGAGGAAAATCGATACCCGCTACTACATGTACACGTGGTGGAAGATCGTTCTCGGGAGAGGGATAGCCCGTGCAATGCTCGGGGTCAAGTACATAAATCCCCAACCTGTTGTTTATATTTGCAGGAGTGCAACGGAGCAACAAGCAGAAAAAAAAACACAGTTGTCTTTTCCCTCTGGCCGACCCGGTGCTACCGCGCTAGAGAAAGTCTTCTCCAAACAGAACGTGAAAAATTGCACGCGTGAATGGAGAAAGGATTGATCCTCGAAAATGCTGACAAGTGAATGTATCCGATTTCCGGACAAACATCGGAACGGCAACGATATGGCTCTGTGGCATTCGATATCCTTTCGGAAGCAGCACATAGGAGCGCGCTTGTTTGCGAGCGTTCCATCACTTCGGCTGCCTCGTAGTGTTAAAAAGAGCTTCACAATTATCAACTGCATCGTTGCGCTGGCAACTGGGTGAGTGTTACGAGCGTTGTTTGTGTGATAATTTCCCGGTTCATTAACGGTTTGGTGTGTTTCAGCTTTACCGAGGCCTCAGTGCACCCTAGAGTGGGGCTGTGTGTGACTCTACTTGCAAGCGCATTAGTGATTATTTGATATTGCTCAACGGCAGGATATCAGCACTTGAGAAAGGGCAAGAAGCTGTTTATTTTCCTAGCTTCACAACTTCCCGGTTCGAGTAGCGGATACAAACCGGAAATATCCTTATAGAGTTCGCACTCAAGGCGGATCTAGCGAGTAACACAATTTATTTACTTCCATTTGGTGCATTCCAATGGATGTTTAATATCTTTGCTTAGTTTACAGTATCGCATGGCTGGATTGAAATGATTCAATGTTTAGTCAAATTTGCAAAGTTCTATTAGCAATAATGTTTGTTAAATAGTTCATCCAGCGAGAAAGGTTTAACGAACGGGTTAACTTTTATACAGTTACAGAATCTAGTACTTGAAAAAATACATAAAAATATGTATGTGAAATTTACATAAAATGCTACTGTAAATGTAAACTCGTATTGAGACGAACAATAACTGAATCATGGCTTTGAATAGGGCGTTAGCACTATGCACTGTTTGAAGGCGAGCTTCGCATTTAATCTCAACATGTGCAAGGATTCCATGAAATGAGGAAAAGTAAATGATAAATCCATAAAACTGAAGGTTAATATGACTGAAATAGAAACTGATGCTTATAGATAGAAAAAAGTTACAATTGCATGATAAATTAACAATGAGTGTAGTACAAAAAGAGTCCGATTTGACCTTGTAAACGTGTTGAGATGTATAATTCAGCTGTTTATTTTCAAAAACTATTGGGAGTGTTGATTTTTTTTTCTTTAATGCCAGGTAATCCCTTCCGTATAATTAGAGTAATAGTTGCCCTACAAATAAGAAGTTTTCAACTGTACCTCTTACTCTTAGAAGATCAGTAAACTGTGCTGGCTTTTCTTGCAAGATTTCTTGTTTAATATCATTTATTAGATAAGACACCCACAACAAAACGAAAAAAAACTGGCAAGGCTACATTTAAAAACCGGAACCGAACCGTCGTTTGTACCGACAGTGAATTGGTCTTCAATGCACAATTAGCCAAAAGGCAGAGTATTGTTGAGCATTTTAATAAACTAGACTCTTGAACATCTGTAAACCGAAAATATGACCTGAGATCTCAACTCTGAAAACAAAAAAAAAACTCGCGTTGCATCGGCCGGGAATCGAACCCGGGCCGCCCGCGTGGCAGGCGAGCATTCTACCACTGAACCACCGATGCTTGTCGAGAGTAAGGCTCATCTATAACAACTTAAACTGCAATTATACTCCTGTTAGGTTTCATTCCATCCAGCGCCACAATTCATGTTGGTCATGGCTTAATATCCTTTCTACGTGTACCGATTTGTTCCAAAAGCTTTTAAATGTGCACAGTTCTTTTTTTCATGTACTGTCAAGTTGCATAACACTGTACCGATGATTACAAAACATTTTTAACGCTACCCTGCCCTGTACCGCGTCGGACACGTGGTAAATCTCATCACAACCAGAGCGCCATCATTCACTCATCCTAAAAATGCTTCCCAAAATTACCAAACGATTAGTCAGTGCGCCGGGCAATAATTATCGTAGTCGTGCCTCGTGTCACGTGCGGGTGTGAGTGCTTCAAAGGTAAACGGTGAATTGATGGCTTATTGATGGAGCGTCGGATTCGGTTACTTCCAAAGTAATCAAACTAATATCGTCAAACTAGTGGTTCCACGAGGTAAAATGTACACACCAGGAATGGCAAAGCAAGATACCTTAATGTCTGCGGAGGGAAGATATTGTAAGTAAACTGTGAAACGAAATGGGATCGAAGTGTGGTGCATATTGGAGAATTAACGTGGTTTTTATTTCACTTTTTTCGTAGTATGACGCGGTGGCGATACCGATGGAAAAGAAGTTGAGGCCTTGGCTTATCGGACGATCGTACGGTTTTATGACGGCAGTATGGCTAATTTTAGAGTAATCGTACCCTTTTCGCTTCCAAGATCTCGGCGGAAGGTACGGTACAGACATATTGGTTTGTTGTTGTTTGTTTCGGTTACCGCCCGTTTGCTAAACTATGTTTTATTCTTGCGTGAAATCTCGCCCTCAAGGAATGAATATCGAGAGTGTGATGTTTGTAGAGCAATAGACGGACAATATTAACGAATAGTAATATTACACAGCGCAGGGTAATAATCGGGGTGGAAACAATAGTAATAAGGGTGGTAACAATAGAAGTTGAATTAAAAGTGTATCATCTTTTTTTTTCATGTTTCTAACACTATTAATTGTATTAGAGACCGTAGAACTGTAGAAAAATGATTATCAAGTAAGTAAGCATTTGTTCAGTTAATTTGAAGAGAATCATAATCAATTGTATTTAAATTGAGGAACACTTTATTAAAATTGAGTTATTATAATGAAGACCAACGGAAACTTATGGACTTTTCTTGGTAAATTTTGTAGATTAACCTCCACATTCAATAAAGTTATTTGCACTTACCGGAATTTTGTGAATCTGCTGGATAGAGTTGTGTATAGTAGCTTCCATTCGACTCGTAGTACGAGTCTTGGTCGCAAACACGGTGACAAAGATCGCCATCCGACGATGCAGTTTCATAGCTGGACATTTTGTTATACATTTAGACGCGTCTTGGTAGGTCTCTACACTTTCACTCTTTTGAATTTGCTGTAGCTCGATTAGGAGGAGCAATTTTAATTGTCAGATTATTTTATGTTTTTAATATAAATCACTGAACTTTCCCAACTTTTGTTTTCTAAAGCACTCGCACGAATAACGGGGACAACGATGTCTTACACACAGCAATCTACATTGCATTTGAAGAGGATATTTTCGTAAACACTTGATGCACCTGATTCCGGACGGTCGGTTTAGTTGTTGAAAAACCCGATTCCATAAACTTTCACGCACGCACGGCTCAAGTTCTCGCAGAAGACTAAACTAACATCACCCCTTCCTGCTAAGTGTGCCGAGCGGTTTCGTTGTTGGTTCAACGTTTGGTTTTTAAAAAATTTCCTCAACCAGCAACGCTCATACTGGCTGCTGATTGGCTGAAGAAGCGATGCCTCAGCGAGTTGGAAAATCGGGGACGCTGTAGATTTTCCACCGATGCTCTGTTGTTTTCCTTTCGCTTTTCCTCTTTCTCAACCAGCTCGTCAGTTGGGACAGTTTTTTTTTCGCCGTCATTCTAGACGAAGTTGAAATTTCCGTGCCATGGTAACGGTCGTTCAGTTACATCTTGTGCCTCCTTTGTTCCACATCGATTTTGCGCAACTTGATGGTTGTTCGCCATGTTTAGCCACGCCTCTTTGTCGCGGAAATAGGATGACGGTGCGGATCGCCTTTCTGTGATGCACTTTTCCGCGGCATCAAAACATCAGATCGCACATTAGCTCTGTTCAGGGTTCGTGTGCAGTTTCCTTCCTTCCTGTCGCCTGCCGTGCGTTCAGCGCTGTGTGTTTGTGTGGTCGGGTCGTTTTATTTCCTCTCGTCGTGCTCGCAACAACCGCGTCGAAATTGGATTGTACTGAATTTCAGCTGGATACTTTTATTACGCAAACACTTACAACGAATGTGTTGCGGTTGAATAATTCTTCCGCAAAAAAGGGGGAGAGTGTTGAGGTTGCTTGCTTCAAGAACTATAAATTCATGTCCTTAAGATCAACTAAACACTCAATATGAAAATGTTCTAAATTGACATGACTGTCATGACATGTTTATGCAACGTTTTTTATGTGGTACTTTTTTTTAAAGAGGAAGTTATCATTTAGATGACATTTTATTTATTTTGAAACCAAATGTTTTCTTCTGCAGTCTTTCTGTAGTTTTCCTCGCAATATGTTTCCCATTAAATTGATAGTTTCCTCATGCGCCGTATAGTTTCCTCATTCATCTTATCCCGAACTATCTCTGCAAGTTGATGAATAAAGTGAAGGAATGCTGTTGAGATGCTGTGGCATGAAGCGAATCCCAGCGGCACCGCTGCCACAAAACAACTTGACATTAGCACTTGAAATGCACTAGTGGAAAGGAAAAATCTCGTCCAGCAGCGATCAAAGGAGGGCCTTCACAAGGGAAAAACGATAGAAAAGGGTCCCGCTGTTAACATTTGTCCTCATTTGTTTTTCCCGTTGTTGGTCGCACGAACCCATCAACCTGTTCCGTCTGAGCTGGCATTTCATCCTGTGATGCTCTTTGTTTCTTCTTGCTGGTTGCTGCATCTTTCTCATATTTTCTTCCATGTCGAGTATTGGCTTAGTGCAATGTATGTGTACATGAGGTCAAACAAAAGTGAAATGCTGACACTGTGTTGGTGTATTGTTTGCATTCGTTCAACATTTTGTTTCCTCATAACCCATTTTTAAAACAGACATCAAATTATAAGTTGTGTAAAAGCCTGATATCGAGCATTGTTCGACGTAAAAACTTTAAACGACGGTTTAAAATCTGCAATAGAAAGAAGATGTAAAAACACTATGCCGCACCAACCGCTTTTGGGCTGTAGCCAAAAGAAAGACGACCACACAAACACAAAAGGAAGATCGTAAATTTTGTGAAGTTCTTCACTTTTGAACGGCTGGTGTCATTTATGACGTTTAGTCTCGAGCGTGTTGCACGAATGTAGAGGAAAGGTCCTTTTCGCTGTGTAGCAGCTCCGTCTGCCGTTAGCGCCACGTTTTTCCAGCGCTTTTGCTTTACAGGATTCTCAAATTGGTTCCATATGTTTTAGCAATCATCGTGATTTGATTTACAAAGTGTCAAAACATTGACCACTGCGGTGTACAAGAAAACACCCGACCTTTTAGCTGTTTTGTTTGGCTGTTTGGTTTGTTACTAAATTTCTTTATTTTGTAATTTCTATTTTTGTTCCATGATTTTATTATAACATGATAAATGTTGTCTATTATATTAGATTGTGAAGTGTAGTGTAGTGTATGCACCTGTTTGTTGAAATTTCTCTTATACGTTCAGAGGTGCGCCTTGTACACATTGTGCAGCTAAAACAGAGGCCGACGCTGGTTATGAGAAGAGTGATTTCTTTCACAATATAAGTAGAGGTGGTGTTCACTCTTCATGGTGAACATAATTCTTTTTTTATACTATTGAAAAGTTTTTTCACTCAACCCATGATTAAGAACAAATTGATCTCGAAAAAATGTACTTCTATAATCAAAGTATAATGTTACCTTATTCATGGTTGATATTTTCGTGCAAGTTTGTTGTGGTTTGTACATTTCAAGAGATTTTGGACCTCTCGAATCACTTTCATCTTTTTTCGTGCAAGTGGGGAGAGAAAGCAATTCCTTCAGACGGTCCATTAACCATGATAATATGGTATATTGATAGTATAACTACATTCCTCTCAACATCCGAATAAGTTTAATCGTCGCTGTATTAATAATTTGTTCACTAGATGGCGAAGGCATACAGAAGTAGGAAGGAAAGAGTTATATTTGACGACCGAATGAAGTTGAATTCCATTTAAGAAATCCCATCCAGGTTGTCCAATAAAGTGTCATAACTTTCTATACAACATAGCATATCGTTTATTGATTTATCGTGAACGTGATTTTACCGAGAAAATCTATTTATAACCAAAAATTGTGATACAAACGGAACCAGTCTGTATTGTCTACGTACGCAGCCAATGGTTTTAGTATTGGCTAAACACAACGGACTGTGTTATACTGTGTCTTTGCTATTCTACGGTTGATTTCATCGACTCACATTGGGTACGGATTTTAATGAAAATTTTTTTTTTGTTGTAAATAATGCAATTTAAAATTCGCAAGGTGATATTTGTTTTTTTTTAATCAAAACTCAATGTTGAGAGCCATGAGATTGGATATTTCTACACTTTTATACTTAAAATGTATACAAACAAAAATTTGTATAAAAATAAAAAAAACTGAAGGGGATCTTCTTCGTTTTAGCTGTATCATGGTCATAAATTCACGACGAACTTTGCCTAATGACTGAATGTATTCGTTTTGACTTGTACACGGCTGTCTAGTTAATCATATGAATGAGGCTGCAAGTATAAGATTTAATTCGAGGCCGGGGTTAAGATTGGAGCAAAGAGCTTTGAGCCAGTTATTTATTTTATTAATTATAGGTATAACGGCTCCTCGCCGTATTATCACATTATTCGATTATGTTGTGGCGAATTCGTCTCCGGTGTCATCTCATTGAAACATAATGTACAGTTGTGTTGCAGGTTGCGTTGCTTCTGATTATTACCTAAACTTTTACTTTATTACAACTGTTCACTTTACACTTTAGACTTCGAACTTTGTTCCGACTGGACTTGGGTTTTGAACTACGTTATATTGGAGTTATATATTGGGTAACAATACCTATTGTCTTACGCAATTGGATGAACGCTCTCTATCCAAATTACATTGTTTACATAATCGAATGTGCTATAAAAATATTACCTTCTGATGTCTAAAATTCGTGCGCATCTTTCGATGGTATTTTATGTGGCGATAACTTCTCATCTAATTTTTTATTAGCAGAAAAATAACTTGAATTGTATGTATTGGGGACGCCACTTCTCATGCTATGTCATTAGCAATTTCGTTCTAATTTTGACTGCTTTAATTCACTTTGATCGTAAGTGGTTCGTGTCTAGGATGATCCAAAAATTCTAGTGGACCTACTGCATAAGACGTTTTACTAATCAATGAGTCTTGGCTACTTTATGTGTTAGTAATCAAGGGTGTTAAACCTACATGTTACGATGCCATTATAACTATAATCAAATGTATCGGTGAGTATGCTGTTCGTAGACATTCTACCAAACGTGCGCAAAAACATGTATGTATACAAACCAGAGTGACATCATTGATTTGTATGGAGTATGCATATCAAGGCGCCCGTTAAGCTCGCGATTGCAACTGAGGTCTTTGTTTTGCCTACCCGTCAGCTCGGTAAGCGCCTCTGGACACTGCTTAAAGCTTATAGAGCTGAATTTTGTTACAGGGGAGGTGCAAGTTTCCGTAGAGAAGGGAAGTTTCCGTTTAGAATATTTTAAATATTGGACCTGTGTGGTACAAATTAGCCCATTGTGCCAAATCATATGTTTTTTCGCGCTACGCAACTGCGCGGTATCCAAACGGCAGTGTGCGTCAGCTTGGTTTACCCGGTTAGCACGCGTGTTGGTGTGATGTTGTTGCGACTCTGGCATCGGTAGTAGATTTTTACACGACGCGGGGAGACAAAGCGGCGGCCACATCTTTGTTCATGCTGGCAGTGTGTGCGTCTAGCAACTGCCCCAACGAATAGTGGACCTGAATTGAGTCAACGTTTCCAAATTACTGTCAGGTGTGTAAAAATGAAACAAACATTCAGTTGGTTGTTTTATGATGAATCTTATGGGGTTTTCCAAAGCATCTAAAGGCATCTAGTATCTCTAAAAACACTATCATAAATGTGTAATTATGCAATGATTGATGCATCCGGTATGAAAAATTAATAAAACTTTGATGTTGGGAAGGTGGAATACGTCATGGTCATTCAAAATACTACAAACCGCGTCAAGACTATTTACTAACTATCTTTACAGATGCTACAGCCGCTTGCTTATCGTGGGCTGTATGCAAACATGATCACGATTGTGTTTACTAATCATTTGTTTCGGCCTTGCATACGAACGCATTAATCGTTTAAGTTTTTAGGAATTGTTCAACCGAAGTTGGGTCCTATTTTTATTCTTCCTTCCAACTGCTGGGAGTTAGGTTCCAGACAACTTTGCTTCCCTACTTTACGATTACTGGCAGAAGGATTTTCTTGTCGAATATCGGAGCGATTACTCGCAGAAGGTCTTCCTCGTCGGGGGCCGGAGCGATAACTCGCAGAAGGTCTTCCTCGTCGGAGGCCGGAGCGATAACTAACTTTCGTTCGGACATGCCACCGCTTTTATATTGTGCTGGCCATGTCTCGAACTTTCCTGTCTCCTTTCGTGTTTGATCCTGTCTGTTTTTTCGTTTGTTCGAGTATTCCTTCGTTCCTCTCCTACAAACAAGGATCTTATTGTTCTAGCTTTTACCGGTTGCTAGTTTGGGTTTACCTAGGAACAAAGGACTGATTGTGTTCGTCGTGTCCAGGCAAAACTTCCCAACTAGCAATTTGTTTAGTACCCTCTTTTTTGCCTAGGTGGCGCTATTTTGTGTCTTGGCTATTTGCGATGCTCTGGTCGCCACAGTACTCCCCTCCTAGAGCGGTGTTACCAGAAACTGTGTGTGACTAGGAAACACCGATCGAAAGATTCCGCCAGGAAGTGGCGATGAAGGATAACACATCGATGATGGGATCAGGCAACGGTTGTTGCTAAGCCTCGGTGATTCGGTCGGGTGACGGTTGTCACGACGTGATGAAGGCGGGCACATCGGTGATGTGATCAGGCAACGGTTGATCCAAGGAACTCCCTCAGCTGGTCGATCATCGTTGGCGTCGTATCGCGGACTATGACGGTTGGCTCCCGTGGATGAGGGCAGGAGGCTGCGAGTCGGTCGAGGGCCCGAAAGTTGATCTAGAGGGCGTGAGGCGCGTGCCGGTGTTTGTCGTGTGTCGGAACCGAATGGTCAATCCAGGGAACTCCATCAGCAGGTCGATGATCGTCAACGTTGTATCGTAAACCAATTCGGTTGGTTCCAATGGATGTCGTCAGGCTCAGGATCAATGTGCCATCAGCGATGATGGTAGTTCGTTCGTTCCCAGGACACTCAACGCGGTTGTGTTTGTCGTTGAGCAGTGCAAAGAAAACGACCAGTAGATGGTGTGGCTGCGTTCGTCACGCAATAAGACGGCGTGGATAGCGTTTCCTGGGAAATTACAGCGTCTAGTTTTGTCGAGTGTAGGGGCGCTCCGTATGTGCTTTTTGGCGCACTAATACGGCGTCACTGCGGATGACGGACGCTGTATATTTGATGGAATACGTGTAACGAAACGGCGTCGAACGGGATGATGTCTAACGGAATGATGTCCTACGGAAAGGTGCGGACGGGATAGCGTCGGTACGGATGGTGTTTGTCGACATGAGCCGTTACACGACGATGTGTAAGGTAGCAGCATTTACGGGCCGAGGCGTTGGTACGAGGTGGTACCGGATGTTTCGTGGCTGCTGGTGTCGTTCCTCGGCTGCGGAGTTATCGCTCGTTTCTGCGTTCGTCCTTCTATGGTGGCGTTGTTCAGCACGTGGTGAAAGAAAATGGCGGCGTTCGGAAATCGTCACCGTTCACAGCGATCGTGATGATTGCGTTCATCGTGCGGTGAAACGGCTTGAGGTGGTACGGCGTGTACGGACACAAGGCTAGGCGTGTACGAGTCGGCGTCGGAGAGCCAGCGTCATACTCAACAGTGTTGGTACGGGACGATGTCGGGTGAAGCGGCTTGTGCGGATCGAGACTGTACACTAACACGTACGTGGAGTAAAGAAACCGGATGGTTCCTCAGTACCCATGTTGATCCTCGGTGCCAGTGGTGCGGTACCCAACAAGCCTGTTTGAAGGCTGATGGTGGAAGGAATCACGTCGGGGTCACCAGTTTTAGGAATTGTTCAGCTGAAGTTGGGTCCTATTTTTATTCTTCCTTCCAACTGCTGGGAGTTAGGTTCCAGACAACTTTGCTTCCCTACTTTACGATTACTGGCAGAAGGATTTTCTTGTCGAATATCGGAGCGATTACTCGCAGAAGGTCTTCCTCGTCGGGGGCCGGAGCGATAACTCGCAGAAGGTCTTCCTCGTCGGAGGCCGGAGCGATAACTAACTTTCGTTCGGACATGCCACCGCTTTTATATTGTGCTGGCCATGTCTCGAACTTTCCTGTCTCCTTTCGTGTTTGATCCTGTCTGTTTTTTCGTTTGTTCGAGTATTCCTTCGTTCCTCTCCTACAAACAAGGATCTTATTGTTCTAGCTTTTACCGGTTGCTAGTTTGGGTTTACCTAGGAACAAAGGACTGATTGTGTTCGTCGTGTCCAGGCAAAACTTCCCAACTAGCAATTTGTTTAGTACCCTCTTTTTTGCCTAGGTGGCGCTATTTTGTGTCTTGGCTATTTGCGATGCTCTGGTCGCCACAAGTTCAATTTCGGATCTTCCTTCAGAAAAGGCGAATGTCCCTGTTCAACACAAAGTCTTTTTAAAAATAACAAACAACATGTTCTTTCGTTGCTATCCACAGGGCCTTGGTTGTAACTACCTTGCTCTTCAATAGACCAGCTATCAGGTCGGCAAAAATCATTATAGTAAAGCCATCAGGAAAAAATATTTCATAACTAAAAAAAGCACTGTTTCATTTTTACACAACCGCTACGTGTCAGTTGCGCATTTTAAAATATTTTTTAAATGACTTTAAAATATTCAACCCAATTGCACACTTGCACATTGATGTCCTATTATTGGATTTTGCTCGTATCATAAAAAGAAATAAAAAATAAAAGGATAATAATATATTGTCCACTAGGCCGTCCGCAACTATCGCACTGTGCCGAACTAAGATCTGTTACTTTCGCGCATGAGAAGTGAAAATCGAACAGAAATGAAAAAGCAGCGTAGCAGACATAACGTGAGTGCATCATAGTAACAAATCGTCCTTTCTTGCCTGTTGCCAACAGTTAGCCTTGGCCGGTCCCGCGGTGTGCGCTATGTGAAGCGAGTGTTCCAAATTGGACAGGAAAATCTTCGAATCAGACCGGTGATTTAGAACAAAATCGATCAATGACCTTTATCCATTTCGCGCTGTGTTTGTTTTGACTGCGTAAGACCAACAGTGCAAAATAGTGTGTGCCCGTGTTACGTGGAGTGTTGTTGGAGGTTGCAGCGCATGGAACAGCGTGGTGACAATGGGGTTTTTTTTATTTTGGAGAAAAAAGGCCGTGGCCTTCACCTAGTCGTGAGCTGTGTTTGTTGTATTAGTGTAATGATGGGAAATAATATTTGGGGATTGCAGTGCAACTGAACAAAGGTGGAGCCTGCGAGTGTTGTGAGAATGTGACGGAAGAAATGTGTATGAGCGCACGACATGGTTGAAGCATGAGTTAAACTTCTAGGTGCAATGTTTCCTAACCGACCGCCAGGCAACTTCCACTGACGCAGTGCAGTCGTACTGCTTTGATGCATCAGCGATACGGCAACGAACTTGCGTGCGAATAACACACGCTGTGCGTTATGCAAAAGCAGCAACTGCGGTAACGCCGGAAGCAAATAGAGAAAAAAAACACCATCATGAGCATGATGGTCCAAACATGGCCAAACATGCTCATCGAAACATACGCACGGTGTGAGGGGAATAGACCAAAAGTTTGTTTAAAACGGCCAAAAAGTTACGGTTCCACGTATACCGATACCTTCCTTCGATCCGATTGGCCAGTAGTGGAAAATTTCCGATTCGTTTCGCTGTGTTTGTCTGTCTTCTGTAGGTTACATAAAAAGAGGAAAACGGAACACCGAATGATTGGGCAAATGGCACAGCAAAGCTATTTAAAATTACCTATTGCTACGAAGAGTGACTAACATTTGCTCCATTTGATCGTATCCGTGCTTCGAACCGTACGGTAAATGTGGTGTACGTTGTCTTTGTTTGGACACGCTTGACGGTTCTTACTTTGTTAGATTCAAAGTAATAAAAAAAACAGTCCGCTGGGCAAATCAACGCCAGAACTCACTCCGATTGCCAATCGATAGTCGAACGACAATATTTCGACAAGACGACCCTCTGCCGAGCCACAGGCAAACCGCAACTGAAGATAAACCGCATCCCCTTGTGGGTGATAAGGGGGAAGGAAAACAAAACGACAAACGTCGAACGAAAATAAAGCCACCCGTCAAAAGTCAATGTCAATGACGCGCACAATTTGTGTTGGAAACGCATGCGAAAACGACAAACGCGGGCTGGCTGAACCACCGACAAGTGTGTGGTGTGCGGATGCTACAACGAGAGAGTGCCAGTGGTGCGGCGGGTGTCGGTCAGCTGTGACGCGCCAGGTGATTTTCTTCGCACGAGAACTCATGCTGCCGCGCCTGACAGCTGGTTTTTGTTGGTGGTGTGCGTCTAAAGTCTAGACGACAGTGAACCAAGTGGCGAACCAGCAGGCGAAGAGGGTTTGTCGTCTCGTGCGCAGTGTATTTTTTGTTGTTGGGAGACGTGAATACAGTTTCTATAGGCTTTCGCAACGCGAAACAGTATTCTTTTGCATCGATTCAATTCCATTTCGTACAGAGCGGTTTTGTGTGTACTTAAGTGCTAAGTTTTGGTGCTGAGTGATAAACACAACGTAACGCATGCTCTTAGTAAAGTTGGTGGCAGAGTTTGATGTAAATCAATGTAACTTTTGGGTCAGTGCGGCCCCAAACACGTAATGCTAATCGGAGAATTCTGTTTTCAGTTTGTTTTCGTTTTTAGTTTGTGGTTTTATAGTAAACGTGTGCTTTTGTAACATTGGCTTTAGGCTACGGAACAAGTGAACCTTTTCGGTGAATAGTTACGGTTATCTAAAGAGGGAACGAACAGGAATCGCCCCAGTCGAAAGGGTATTGAATGAAACATATCACCGAACTACAGAAACACACAGGGATTCACAGCGACGCGACGGGTAAGTTGCTAGTTACGTTCCGCTTGCGAGTGTTTGTTAGAACATTGAACCACCACTGTTGATTCAGTTCGATATGGCTATTTATCAGCTAATCACTCAATCCGTACATGAAGCAGAATAAAAGTAGATTTGCCTTGTGATAACATAAGATAGTAATATCATATGCATTATAAACATGAACTGATTTGAACGAGTTTTCAAGTGATTTCGCTGTCACCTATTGGAGAACTCCACTTTGTTTCGTCTTATGTACGTACGTTATCAGCCAATTTGTAATGGTTAGGAAACAAAGTTCACTTGCACATTGGTCGTGCATTGGTAGCGGCGCCTGTCTTTACACGACAGGATCGAGGAAAATCCCATTCCAACCGTTTCCCCGTAGCTAGGACTTGCCAACCGGTTACGCGGTAAATTAAGGGCTTTATTGGACAAAATGGGCTTTGTTTTGTGAAGCTTTCAGTTGAGATCAGTTGCATCAGACCAGAAGACTCCTAGAAGGAATTACCGAAGGCCCTGGTAAACATTCTTTTTCAATCAATAAGGGTATGTTACATCGAAGATCGACAATTTCAATTCCAAGGCAAACCTCCACCGGAAGACCTTATCGAACTGTTTCGAGGCAGACGCGCAGAGACAGTTGATCGCCAAGGCCATGGAGAAGCTAAACCACATGCTTACGTTAGTGATCTCGGTGGCTTTGTGGGCAGCTATTGTAAGGCAGCTCGGTAAACCGTTGACGATTCTTTATATGAATGATTATGTTGATGAAGGCTTATTGAAAATATTTTTTAAGCTTACTAGTGAAGGTTAAAGTTGTTAATAAAAGTTAACACATTGCAGTTTGGAAACAGAAAATCTATCCCAACTTATGTGAATTGCAACATAAATTGTTTATTTTGATGATGACGGTATTTGACTTATTGTCAATGGCGCTTGTCAATCTGAATAAATAAAACCAAGATGACCCATTGCTACATTTGAAATAATTGCTTGAACTACAAGAATTGTTGAGACACTTAAGCAAAGCTCGTGAATGGAGATGCTTGGCAAGTACACGAAGCAATTTGCTATTCCTACATTTTTCCTTGTTGAATGCACCTTACCACTGTGGATCTAACTACATCACCCACTGCTACATTGTAGACAATCGAGTTTGCTTCCCTTCGGCCACTGTCGTAGCAGAGAAGTGCATTTGCTCGAAGCATGCAGCTTAGTGTAATCATTTCTGTCAACACGAGGCACACGCGTTTTCCGTACTTCGTCAAGAGGGGCGTTTGCTGTACACCTCGTTGGGTGATTAATGTGTCGCGAAGAGCAGATGAAAGATAGCATAAGAATGCGAAATAATTAGCGACCTTCTATTAGGAGCGCTGTTTTACAGCACCAAGGAAATATCATCGTCTCCGTACCATTTGCTCATTAGAACCGATGGGACTTTATGAGTTTGCAGCCGAGATGTTGATGCTGTCAATCGGTTGAGGCTGGCCTCGAATGGTCCTTCGTGCGCGTGATTGTGTGTTTATGGAATGTGCGCTGGATTCAGGAAACGGTGCAGCGATGTGGAAATGGTTTCATGATTCAACGGCCAAATAATCCTTCGGTCAGACGAATCGAACGCAATTACTGAGGCATTGTGCACATGGGTCGTTTCAATGAACAAGTTTATGGGCGGTTAATAAAAATTGCAAATAGAAAAAAACGTTCCCCGAAGTATGAATTTTGTAGTGTTTCCGTATTTATTATAAAGGACATGGATCAAAAGAGATAGGAAAATGTAGTAAACGTGCTCAAGAAGATGCAAACTTGTATGTTCAACTGAGGTGAATTGTACAGTTTTTGAGCATTCTCCTAGAAATTAGCACTTGCTACTTTATAAAAGCATGTAACAACGGCCACAGACCGTACTGCTTAAGATTTTATTTAATATAAATAATATACAAATCCAACACATGCAAAAGCGATTGAAATGTGCTCCCAAGAAACACCTTCTACTTCTGGAAAATTCTTCATGCACGAGTGCCGCTAGTAATCATGAGCAAATGAAAAACAAAGTACATTGCAACGCTGATTTCCGTTCGATTAAGCATGGTGCAGTCAATGACCCGGAAAATGTTTCTTAGCACAAAACAACAACCGGGGAAATCATCAATCCGTCCCCGTCAATCCTATAACCTTCCCTTTGGTCATTTCAAAACATGTGTTTTACAACTTCACCAAAGGTTGTCGTATATGTACGTAACGCAATGATGATTGCAAGTCCGGAGTCCACGTGTCCAGTGGCCGGCGTGTTGTGCGCTCGCTCTCTCTGACAAAGGACGGCCCTGTCGGGGTTGTGCAAGTGCGGTTGTGCGTAAGGGTGGACAAAGTGGCTGGCCCCGGTATATAGTTGAAGGTGGTTGTTTCGCAATTATAATCGCCCCGTTGGTGTGTGACCGACGGAAGGTAATGATTGAGTATGCGAGGGCACTAGCATAAACATAAGCAAATGCTCTGAATCTCTTGTTTGTCAATATGTAATGGAAAAGAGATAACTAGAGAGAAGGTTTATTACGAGCGTCGAACAGATATTCGATCGAATCGAATTTTATTTATTCGTGTGTACAAACATTGTTAATTGCCGTGTGTGATTTAATCACAATTCAGCACATTTCGTGTCAACATAGTTCGGAAATAGCTGGGCAAATGATGTAAGCAAAGCTTTTACTATAAATCGTTTCGCAGGTTTAAAAAAAAGCCAAATTTATGTGACATGTTTAATGTTCTTTCCAACTATAGTACTTTCCAACTGTAGGTATAGTACTTTAGTGGGTTTGTATAAGTAACAGTAGATGAATTTTTGTTTATAATTAATGATTAAAAAAATTTTCATCTTAATTCTATTGACGAAGATTCATAATCATTTTTCATATCTAATTTTCGTATTACTTTTTAAATACATATTTTTACAGCAAATAGTCCAATTCTTCGGACGCTCATCTTTAATTGACTTGTTCGTTTAGAGTAATTTTTTTAAATTTTTGGTAGCAGAATAACTTTTTTTTATTTGCATCCAGCGTTAATCTACGTTTCAATTTTCCTCAATCACACGCTGACGTATGGATCGTTGCGTAAAGTCACCTGGCAGGGTATTAGAGTAGAGCAGACTAATTGCAATTAGAGGATGGATTTCAGGTCGGTTTGATCCGACGGTCCCAATGTGCTTGCGTCTGTGTTCGTTTTTCTTTTAATTGCTTTAGATGTTTGATGTCCAGAATGAAAAAAGGATTGTGGGAAGTGCGCCAGCATTTCGGTTTTTCCCGTTGTGTGATGGTGTGATTTGAAATCAATCACCCGATGATTGATTAGTGTGAAAAGGGGCTGGGTTCGTGCAGTCCAACCCGTCAAGGTTGTTGGAGAAAATTAAGAGAAAATATAATACATTTTTCATTTGAATTGCTTAGCTGCTGTTTTTTTGTCGCTTTGGAAAATGTAGTGCCAAGTTTCGCTAAATCAACATTACATTGAATCGGGTTTTTGTGGAAAAAAGATTATAATTAAAGATAAATAATAAAGATTCTGGGTTTGATGTTACCCTACTATTTGTAGATAACTTCAAGCTATCGATTATTGCAGCCATAGAACTACCGGAATGATATAATACGCATTCGGCTGAAACAAACATAAAAACATGACGCTTAGGTTAACGTATCAAACGACAACTAACCCTGAAACGAGGCCAGTCCATTTTGGATGGATGTGAAGGAACGACATTGAATCGAGGTGGCAACGTTGGTGTTTGGATGGCGTGTTGTTGCTAGCATTTTCATGAAGTTCAATGACTTCCACCCCTTCCTAGCTCATGGACCCACTGGCAACTATTCGAAGTGCTGGAATGGGGAGGTGGACGTTTCAAACACCGCCGTCTTAATAAAACGTTACCGAGTAGCGAAATAATAAACAACCAATGGCGCGATGACGAAGATAAAGGACGCCACTGTTCCATAAGCAACATGTTGGTGAATGAAATTTGAGGCGCAGTTTTGTTTTGCCACCAAGTGACGTCACTGAACCCCGCCGGGTCGCACTGTTTTTGTTTGCAATGTTTTATCGCATTGCTGATTAGAGCAGAAACCTTCGCCCCAGTAGATAACGCTGACTAATATTGCTCTTGAGCTTGCTATTGACCTATATTTTCGTGAGGATGCCCCAAAATCTGTTCACTATTTTGTAACAGTGATAATAAATGCCGGTGTATGAGATACGTTGCACTAAAAATTGTATCTTTTAGATGCAGTGTCTGCAGAGTTGCGGGGTCACGAGTGCTGAAACTTAGTCTCAAACTTCTTCAAACCCAAAGTCTTCAATTGTGATTTGGGGATATAAAACTAAACAATAATTTTATTACTTACATGCACTTAATTGATGGATAATATTTCAGATGAAAAGTGTGAATTGTGAAACATGTTCATAAGTTTTATCACACACTGTTCAATAGGTTTGTTGCTGAGATAAATAATATCGTCATACCGCACGGCAGAACATGTGTGATTGCACAATCATAATTACGCAAAACACACTTTCAGCTGCCGGATCACTCTGATCGTGATAGAGATCTCTCGGAAGTAGATTATCAGTTGATGACGACAATCTCGAAATGGTAGAGGAGTTTTACTACCTTGGAACGATCGTAACTGATCGGACAACAAGCAGCGAAATCCGAAGGCGCATTGTTCAGGGAAGTCGTCCCTACTACGGGTTCCACAAACTCCTACGATCCAGAAGACTAAAGCAACACACGAAATGCACGATATATCGCACATTGATATGTCTGGTAGTTCTCCACGCGATACGAGTCCTGGACTATGCCAGCCGAGGACGCCAATGCACTCGTTATTTTCGAACGGCGGATGCTACGGACTATCTTCAAGCGGTAGTCAAAGCCGAAAGGATACGATGATTGGGGCATGTGCTGAGGATGCCAGACTCGTGCCCTACAAGAAAAGTGCTCGACAGCGAGGCGTAGAGAAGCTCAGAGAGTTCGTTGGCTGGATCAGGTGGAGCCGAACCTGCTGGAGATTGGTTGCAGCCGTGGAATGGGGGAATGCAGCCCTGGACCGAGTTTCCTAGAAGTGGATTGACGACCTGGCCATGTCCACACGACGTGCTCAGCCCTGAATAGGCCAAGAAGAAAAAGAAGACACTTTCATCTTGCAATTACATCAATAACAGCACGCAACATAGTACTGGCATACAAAATTACACCAATATTCAACAACAGGTTTCGGCTACATTTTGAGGTGCTTATTTCTAAGTGATCTCAATTCACTCAAGAGTGTGAGGTTTTTAGTTTTGAGGGAATCCTTATTGCTCGTGGGCCCTCAGCTTTAGATTTTGTAACATAGCTTGATTAAATAATTAATATCTTCACGCTATCTCTCCGCTTCAAATGGATCAAGAAGCGAAAGACATTTTTGATGAAAAGGGCTTTGATCCTTTTTCCATACGACATGATAGTCACAATAGTCCGTAGGATGCCATCAGCTCATCTGGCAGGCTGGCTTATCCAGCATCGCATTATACACCAACAACTTACTCAACTTACTGGATCTAGCTGATTGCAGAAATTGAAGAATTTCACCACATACTGGAATACTATAAACTTTTTTTGTATAGTTTAAATTTAAATTTAAATGGATATATTAAACCATATCAGTTTCAACTTTGATGTAAGGTAGGTGATAATTGGGAAGATTTCAATCAGACAGATGACATAACATCACCCATGCGTAAATTGGCCTTTATTAGCAAGATCGCTGGTAATCCGAATAGGTTAGGCATTTGGATATGCCTCAAATATTCTCCCACAGAACATACATTGACGTAAATGTTATGCAAATGTTTTTTTTTACGGTACGATATACATTAATTATATCTTATACGTATTCATCAAAGGCAAAAAAAAAAAATTAAAACCTAATATATCACCTCAACTTAAATTACTTTGAAGCTTTGAAGTTCCTTGTTAGGATATTGGCGGTACAGGTTTTGACCTTCCTAGCTAATGAATGATCATTGATCTCCTGCAAATAAAAACTTCTACGAGCGTACTTTAGGGTACTGATCAACAATACACATAAATTAAAGCGCAAAATGGCTTTCGTAACGTTGACCTTTGCCCTGCAGCTAATGAATTTCAAAGTTCTACGCAGCAACAAATCGAAAGGAATGAAACTGTCAATAAAACCGCACATTCGTTTGCGGGAGATTTGAATTTGTTTGACCTATTTCATCTTTTGGGGTTTAAGCGCGCATTAGAATAATTTCCATCGTTGACACATGTGAAGATTGTTTGTACTTGAGTATGATAAATGAAATAATGCAACGATCGGGTTGGATGATTGAGTAATGTTAGTTTTTTGTTTAATTTATTCTATTTTTTACTGCACCTTATCTCGTCTTACGTACCTGCTAATCGTTCAATACAATAATCGATTGTTACAATACTGCTTCGTTTATGTAACGTACTCCTTATCAACTTTACTACGTGTTTTGCATGCGCAATTGTTATCATACGGCGTAGTATTACTGTCCAACATGTGTGAAGGATTGCCATTTGTCTTTTTCTGAACCGAGCTGTTGATGTGCCAGTTCAACACTGGTGCTGTCTTGTTTTGGTTCTTTTGCCTACCATAACGAACTTTAACGCCAAGGTCGGCCATCGGTGATGAATGGGGTTGGTGTATTCTGGAGTGTAGGTGCTTTTTTCTGTGTACTCAATCGTAGCTGCCATAAACGTAGATAGAGCGATGGGCGTGTGTAACCGCGGCAATTCCACTGTGCCATGAGATTTACGATAAGGAGCCGAGAGGAGGATTATCAGTGTGCGGGTGGTACGAGTTTGAGGTACTATTCCCAGTAATCTTCTGTCCACATCTGCTAAAATTGTTCAACATCCGTCTTCGAGACAGTCAACATCGTTACAGCCACGCAACTTACGAATGTAACAATCTTAAAACAGCATAACATTGTCGATGGTTGGATCTTGAAAGTCTGTTTTATGATATGGTTACAGTAAAGGTACAGTGAAGCGATTTACGTTTTTCCGGGCCCCAAGCGGCGATACCTAAAGGGGCCCCTAACCATCTCCCAACATATGTGCAATTTAATGTCAGTAATACTTGAAAATAATTTTCATTCATTCAATTTCAGTTTTGTTATTTATTAAACATCTATTTTTCCAATTAGCAATTAATTAAATATGCAATGAATATGAACATCTTCAAGCGGATATTTAGTCTAATGTTGTTGAATGTCTCGATTTTTTGAATGTCTCGCCTTTAAGGTCGAGGTCCACCACGGCCGCTTATAGGAAGATCCGCCTCTGGTGGTACATGTAACCGAGATGCCGTTATATCTTCTACTTTCGAATAAGGAATATAATCTGGGAGTAAAACAAATGTACACCTCAGTGACATTCATAGCTTTACTACCGAAACGTCCCTGTAGCTTCAAAAGCAAACACAATCTTTACATTTACCACCAATACCCTGGGATACGGATCTGAGCAACCTTCGCAGTTCCGGCAATAGTAGTTTTTCTTGGACGCGTTCGTGGTTCCTCTTTAGGTCAATGTAATGTTTATCCTTGAGAACGTCGGTGACATTGCCACCACGCTTGGGCACGGTCACGTTTTCACTCTGTCCAAAAGGCGGTGGGGTGGTTTCGTGGAGCGTTTTGTGGATGATTATATGATAGCAGTTTGTTGTGTTTGGTTGTAGTTTGATTGAAAAGATGGCGGTTTGGTTGAATGGTAAACAGGCGAAACAAGTGTGAGATGTGTGATGAGCACGTAGCCCCACTGTTCGTTTGTTCGTCAGCTGTTGCCGTTCTGTGAGTCACTTGTTGTGCGGAAGCAGATTTACCCTTTCTTTGAACCGGTTTTGGGCGACCCAGTTGCTGTGCTGTTTTTGCATTACTGTGGGAGGTTATCAGCCGGGCTGGTTGGTATTACCATTCGGTAGTACGCTGCTGGCATGAGGATGGTGCGTTCGAATTCGTGAGGAATTTGTTTCGCTTGTTTTTCAAGTTTGCAGCAGCAACGAAGGTCACATGAAACGAAGAAGCATTGGGCACGATCACTTCCTAGCAAAAATTTACAGCTTTTGAACCATTGCTAGCCCTGCACGTGGTCTGATTTGCATTCGTTATTGCACGTTATCTTTTCTTTCTTCTCGTCAGGTATAACGGATGGTTTGCCGGCAAGGAACATTGCGTAGAGCGCAGCATCAAGCGTAGGACACTTTGGTTCGTGCTGGGCACCGAATGGAAGCAACGCCGGTGGAGTGCGATTGGATCAGAACCGTATCCGATAGCAACAGTTCCAAGACAACCGTTGCAGGTGGCTCCATGTCGTCGCCTCATCGAAGAACACTGTAAAGCATCTCCATAGGTCCACTGCGTGTACACGTGACAAGCGACGAAGCCATGGGCGAGGAAAGCTTGGAGCGCAGCGAGGGAAAGCTGCTGCAGCCGCACGTGGCCGATTATAGCCCTGTCCGGCAGGACCACCATCAGCAGCATCCTTCACAGGCGCCTTCGCAGGACGAAGCGTCCCAAGACGAACAGAACGCCCGCGACGAGGACAACGCCCCGCAAAGCATTGTATGCGATCCGGCAAGCTCTAAACCGACCGGTAAGAATCTTTTACACCTTTACTTTCAACGCGTGCAGCGCTCACGAAATCACGTGAACATTGTATCACTAGACGCATGAAGCGTGGGAGACTTCCGCGTGTTAACAGCAACATCGAGCGATAACTGCCCCATTAGTCATTTTGCGCACTTGCGATATGTACGACGAAGCCGACGCATTTGTTTTGTGAGATGGACGAGATGATTCGCGTGATCTTCCGAGTGGTGTCTTCACTGACAGGCCAGTCCCATCAGACTGATTAAGGTCAATTGAATTGCGGTGAAATTGATGGTCAGTTGATAAGCAAAATAACTAACCGCATGACTTCGAGAACGTACGTACGACGTGTTTTTCGACTTGGTTGGGTCGTCCCCACGTTTATTCACGGAATATGACTACGGGCAAGGTCGATTAATGGACGCATTACATTGCGGGCACAGGCTGCCGGACGGTGGTGAACATGTTTATGCTGTTTGAAACTCCACAGCAGATGCTGTGCCTTGTGACGCACGGAGCAGTGTTTGTCTAGCAACGCCTTTTTCGGCATTGATTTGTTATTGTCGAAGAATGGCGTATTTTATTGTTGCGAAACTTATTGTTATATCCTTAAAAAAAATATGGAGTTATTTAAATATTTTTTAATGCACTATTAACCGGTTTAAAGCTTGGGTTAGGTACACCCAACACGGTTAAACATAATGCTATTTCCCAATTAATGCCATGTCGATCACCAAGTCGCTAAAGCTGGATATTAATTGTAATCTTCATCGTTTTAGTTGGAAGTCGAAAATTAAAGTAGAAATTCAAAAATTAAATGCCTCAATGCTGTTCCAATCGATCTCTCAAATGCGAGCTGGCATTTTTATTTCTTTATCGGCAACAACAACCTCAAAAGGTCTAAGGTCTACCACGTCTGGCTTTCTGTGACTTTGTTTACCCGTATAGCTGGATAATCAGTTCAGCGTACGGGGCATTGGTCCGGATGGGATTTTGGTCCGGTCCGTTCGTGTGAAGACGGCGCCGCTACCATCATGCCACCGAGTTGCCCCGCTTCTATGCGAAGCGTCATAGATAATATTATTACACGGGTGTAGTGTAGTAAGGTCTGCTTAAAAGCATCGTTTTAAATTCAAAAAGGGAAATATGCGCTAGATAGTATTCCTATATAAAGAACATGGTCATGCATGTGAGAGTTCTTTTTAATGGCGTTACATCTATTAAAAGTAATCACTCTGAACCAGCTGTACGCTGTTGGCTCGCGATTACATCATTCGTTTTTCTATGGAAAGACTTTCCTATCAACAATTATCTCTTCGGTGGAGTTGAATGCGTAAGCAACGTCCGGTTGAAGTACGCCTTTTTGCCGCAATGTTTCTGCATAAAACGGTTTGAAACTGAGCTCCAGAAACTAACAATTAATTTGCACCAAATGAGTTCTGTCACTTGCTAGATATAAACGGTCCTTACCGTCCGGACAGTTGGCCAAGGCTAATTGTAGTGCGATTGGTTTTTTCGGTGTTTCGAGGCCACCGGGCCACAAACGTAACATGAAGTGAGTGTAACTGAAAGCCAGGCACCGGTTTGATAGGTATCGGTTTTGAAATCAGCCTGGTACGTTGGACAACATTTTGTGCTTGTTGAAGCATGGTGAACGGTATGGGGTTTGCAACAAGCATCAGCAACATCATCATCACGATCCGTCGTCGTCGCCCCCTATTTATAGGCCGTAACCCACATTTTAGGTGCAGCAAAACCGATGCCAAAGAAAGAAACCACCCCTTGCGGTGTGTTTCGGTTTTTGCGGGTTTGCGACAAAGAGATCGATCGAATAATGGCATCTGGGGTTGTTGGTTGCTGAAAGTGGTCGTACTTCAATTGGTCGTTTAAAGTCGTTAAACAACATCCATCCTGTGGGAAAACGCGTCCCTTTATCTCCTTGCTTGTGATGCATGGGAAGTAACCTTGAATCGAACAGGCCTCCACCCCATTTGAGTATGATACGGTATAAGATACCGATAAGAAAGAAACCATGGATGCCGTAAAAGATCGTGCAAATTGAGACCCATGGTCCCCTGTCGAGGCCCATGGTGGTTCCCAGTGTTGTAAAGGCGTGTGTTTTTGCTATTAATTATCAACCCGTGATAGACAGATAAAAGGCCACACACTTCGCGGATACGCTTGTCGCACAATTGGTAGTAATTGTTATCAGTTATCGTTGATTCAATGGGGATAGCATGATCGTGATGGACGTTGGCCTTGAGAAAAGAAAACAGACGGTCATTGGAGG
Organism: Anopheles marshallii; assembly: GCF_943734725.1. NCBI lineage: Eukaryota > Metazoa > Arthropoda > Insecta > Diptera > Culicidae > Anopheles > Anopheles marshallii. The sequence goes on along the minus strand of NC_071326.1, from coordinate 50,313,961 downwards.
GTGTTACCAGGCAGAGGAAATGATTGCTTCTGTTTAGATGAGCAACAGACAACGCAAAATTAAGAGATCGATCGATCAGTGACATATCGAGATGGTGATAGCAATACTTGTGCAGTTTATACTTTTGGAATTCCCCGTTGGTGTATTGGTAACGGCGCCGGTCGTCACACGACATGAGCAGTCCAAAATCCCATCCGGATCAATTCCTCGTATGCAGGACTTGACCATCCAGCTACGGGTAAATACAGCCAAAGAATGCCAGAAATGGCAGGTCTTATATAGTTAGAGACCTCTTGAGATATTTATGTCTGAATTATATTTAGCTACTGTGAACTGTTAATTTTATACGAAAAGCTATTGTCAATTTCCCTCAAAATTCACATTTATGAGTATGAATTTAGTTTGCATACCGTAATGTTGTTTCAAAAATTATGTATTTTTTATCAGTGTCGGTGTCAATATATTTTTATTTTGCCATATGAAAAACCTAATGTTTAGCTGGGCTATTTGTGATATAGAACATGAATGTGTCAAAGTTTGAACCCAGATATTCAAAATTTGCTGGAAACATACTCTAAGCCAGTTTTTTTGTATGCGTTTTGACGTTTCCAGGCGTATCCGCTTCCAGCTCGCCATGAGAATAACAAGCTAAATTAAGCCTAGAAAACAAGGATTAGATTGGTTTCCTAATGAAAGCAGCTAACCCAGGCTTGACAAATGTTATAACAAATAAGAATTTTGCTAGCTGGTCTGAGCCAGGTTAGGCCTCGTGTGCGAAAAATCCAAACAACAGGTTTTTAACGAAAACAACTGAAAAAGGATTATTTTAATTATCAGACTTATATATTCTTTCACATGAATTGAATTAAAAATTAAATTTAATAACTTAATTCGATTTTTCTCAAATTGTAATTTCACTGAATTGATCCCTTGTGTCATTCTTTATGTCACAATGCCATGTCCTTTACGAATCGGTACAGAATGATACAACCCGGTACCTGGATTATTGGACCGATACAGACTAAAAGCTTAAGCTTTCTAACTTATAGTATGATCTGCGCCATTGTTAGTCGTGCATTATGGTATTATGGGTTTCATTTGTCTAAAAATGTGTAGCTTCACTTTGATACTTGTTTTAAACGCAACGATCAATGATGATGCTTAAAGTTAGGTCATCAATAAAATATCCGCGTTTTTACCGCGTACCGAACAACGGTGCATACGTAAGAGCTTTTTGATATGGTGCAGAGCAGCACTAGCGATTGTAATTGTGAACTAATAACAGGTAATCCTGGTTTATTATTACTATGTTAACATCATATGGGTAGAAAGAGCGGAAAGTGTCAATAATTGTCAAACCATAAAAATAACATTGCCGGCGATGAAACAGAATGATTTGTGGGTGATGAAGGAAAACAAATCCTTATTGGATAATCATTTGCTAATGCACGTTTAACTTCAGTTCGGTCAGATGAGCGATAAGAAGAGTGTGCGAATGTTAATATGAGGCGTGTGGACACAATTGACGGTTCGTAAGTAGACCTCAAACTGTGAGCCAGCCACGTGCAGTAGTTTTGAATCCGTTCCGGTAAATATAGGCACGTTACGGCATGCGTTACCAAATGTTCGGATCGTTTACGTGTCCCATTTCCTATGTCATCTCCACAAAATAATGTTCTGTGTATCCTCGTTTATCGATCATTATCCACCACTTTATAGTTTCGGGGGTTTGAATTTCGGGATGGTGGAAATCAATTTCCCCTTTCTCATACTCTGGTGTGCAATACGTTTGGTTGTTTCGTACACTTCCATAGGCAGGGAAAGGGTATCTATTTTGAGCATCACGTCACAAAGCGGTGTGTGCACTACCTTGATGCGGGTGTCCATATCCATTTGCCCCGGTCAAGAAGGAAGATGTTCATTTATTTAGCCTGCCGATGACACATACCGTTCTAGTGCAAGGTTAAGGTTATCGAGATGTAGCAAACGCGCCGTAGCAGGTTGAATGCTACACATTTAGTCTATGAACAGCGCCAACTCATGAGTGTTTTATCCTTGCCAGCAGAATCGCCCATCACGACACATCTCGCGGCCACCAAGAACGATGCATGGAGTGAGATATTTTTATTTGACCTGAAAAGCGATCAAGCGATTTGGATAAAATGAGACTCGAAGTGAACGAACGAACGGTTTCAGCGAGCGCACACATGAGACATTAATTGTTCTACTGGTATAGCTCGAATGATTCTAATTCCACGTGATTATGAAGAGCTAAATGAAGGTGTCACGAGCGGCAACAACAATGGGCCAACCACGATGTACCAAAGGTATAGGTGGGTGTATGCGAATCCGTACCTTTTCAATGGTAAATGTTTTGATTCCGTTTATTTGGAATGGATGACGTACTGTCGCCCATGCGCATTCGGTTTGTTTATGATTGCTTGTAAATGATAAGAAAGCAACAACCGTATTCGTAGTTTTCAAGGGAAAATGTGTATATTTGCAGTTACAAATTTCCTGAAATCAATTGCATTCGGATCCGGGGAAGCAGCAAACGTGTCTATCGTATTATATGTCTATTCGGATTGGAAGAAATGTGATTAGATTTTACAATTTGTGTAACGATATAGGTAACGGCTCCACCAAACAAATACAAAATGTTGGAAACAACTGTTTTGCCGCTATCAGCTGATCGAATTCGCACGCCGAGCATACTAATGAGATTTTTTCTGTGATGGACAAAAAGGCTGCGTACGTACTACGGTTTGGTTGATGGGTTCGTGTACTTGCTACCAACATGTGGCTGCGTTAACCCTTGTGTTTATTGGCACAATATTACAATGTAATATTCTTCTATTATTTTCATTTTTATGTTGTGTAGGATTCATTCATGGATTCATTCAGAATCCTTCGCGATTATGTGTTTGTGTTAAGTGAGAAAGACAATGAGGAAGAAATTAATCGATATCTGCCTTCATTACCGACATGAATTACCCATAGACGAAAGGGGATAAAATGAGTGCTCACGTTAAAAATGGCTGTGTTATTTATTTATTATAATTATAATGGCTATTAGCCGTATTATGAAAAAATGGCTATTATCGCTGGCATTTTTTTATTAAAAGAACTTTAGACAAAAAAAATAGTTCCCTTATTCGTAGAGATTTCTGGTACCGATGACCAATGCCTGTATATGGCAATTTAAATAGGTCATAACAAAGGATTCCCAATTAGTCCCACCGAATGCACTACATAATGATCATTCAATCGAAGATCGGGTAGAACATAGGGACAGAGAGAGGGAGAGAGAGAAAGTAAGAGAGAAAGGCAGCGAAAGAGGAAAAGAGAGAGATATAGAGAAATAGAAAGAGAGAGAGAAAGAGAGAGAGAGAGAGAGAAGGAGAGAGAGAGAAAATTGAATGCTATCTGTTTGTGGTATCATATTTCATCGTTGTTTTGTTTTGTTTTGCAGATTCCACACCTACACAAGCGGAGGAATCAACAAAGCTGAACAAAGTGCTTCCACCGGCACTGCTGTTTGTACCACAGAACGAAAACACAAATGAACCATCCCGCGCGGAAGAGTCTCAGGATAATACGCAGAACCAGGTTGAATCGAACGGCCGGACAACTTTACTTCCACGCAATGGAAGTGCCACTATTTGTCGCAGCATTTCCAACAGTACCATGCAGCCGAATGCTAAACCCGGACAAGCAGACCGATTCCGACTACCTGAGGAAGGTGATCCAGAGGATGGTACAACCGAAGATGACTTCGAGCTCGTACCGCCGGACGGTGGCTGGGGATGGCTTGTGCTTGCTGGCTCGATGCTGGTGAACATTCTCGTCCCGGGCACGATCAAAAGCTTTGGTGTGCTGTTTGTCGAGTTTTTGGAAGCATTCCAGGCATCCCCATCGACGGCAGCCTGGATTCCGGCACTTTGCTACTTCCTGTACAGCTCGCTGGGACCGCTTTCGAGCATCCTGTCGGTGAAGTACAGCTATCGTACGGTTACGATCGTGGGCGGAACGTTTGCGGCGGTCGGTATGATCATCACATTCTGGGCAACCTCGGTGAACTATCTGTACATCAGTTATGGTGTGTTGGTGGGTACCGGAGCGGGTCTATCCTTTCCGCCGACTGTTTACATCGTAACGTCGTACTTCGTGAAGCTGCGCGGTCTTGCGAACGGACTGTGTATTTCAGGCAGTGCACTCGGTTCGATCATCCTGCCACCGGTGTTGCGTTTCCTACTCGAGAACTATGGTTATCGGGGTGCCTGTCTGATTATGGGTGGTATCACGCTGAATGTATGGGTGGCGGCCATTTTTTACGAACCGGTCGAGAAGCATATGAAGCGTGTCCGCAAGGTACAGCCCGAGGTGGATGGCGAGGAACAGACGGCAGTGGTTGTTCAGCAACGGGACGTGATCTTGGAGGAATGTGAATCCAACGAAACCGATCCACTGGCTGACGAACTGGCGAATGGGCAGATGGCAATAAATGTCAATGCTTCCCAGTCGTTACTGCCACAAGGAAAACCGACGGGTGTGAAGCCAAAGTTCGCCATTACCGGCGATGACACCCCGACCATCTCGACACCCACGCTGGAGCACAAATCCCCGGACATATTTCGCTTCAATCCAAAGAATGGACTCATCGACAGTTTCGCCCGAAGCGCATCGGCTGCAGCCGTTCCGGTTTCGTATGGAAGGGATCGAGATGACATGCTCGGTGCAGGAGTTGGTGGAGGTAATCAACGGCAGCGGAAAATAAGCACACCCATCAAGGAGGAGCACCGAAACCTAACCTTCACCAGTCAACTGAGCTCGAATTCGTTCCTTGGCAACGAAGGTACACTGGGTTCGTACTTTCGCCTGAACCGACTGAACTCGATACGCAGTGGAATCGGCCAGCAGGGAAGTGGCGGACAGCAGTTGCAACATCGACCACCGAAGCGTTCCCCATCGACCAGCAGCTTCCAGTACATGAGCACACCGTTCCACGGGAGCACACTCTCCACTCATCAGCCGAAGGAGTTCGCCTCCCATCTGTCGCTGCGCTCGTTCGGTGGCAGTGTATCGCGGGGTAAAGCGTCTGCCCCGGCAGAAGACAAAGCGGACCGTAACAAATCGGATAAGAAAGGCGATAAGACGTTCTTCGATCTGTCGTTGCTTAGCGATCCGACCTACCTCGTGATCCTGATCTCGAACTCAACGAACGCGATCGGTTACACTAACTTTATCATTCTTCTGCCGGCGTACGCCATTTCACTCGGGTTTGACAAGAGTTTGGCCGCGTACCTGCTATCGATCGTGTCGACGCTGGATCTGGTCGGTCGCATTGGTGGATCGGCCCTGTCCGACACTAATCTCATCCCCAAAACGTGGTACTTCGTTGGTGGTTTGTCGATATCGGGCTTAGCGCTTGCACTGTTACCAACGGTGAGCGATTACACAATGGTAAGCGTGTTTTGTGGTTTGTTTGGGCTCGCTTCCGGTACGTACGTCGGCATTACGGCAGTCATTATGGCAGATATGTTGGGTACCGAGCGTCTTACCTCATCGTACGGCATTAGTCTGTTCGTAAACGGCATCCTACAACTGATTGGCCCGCCGATCTGTGGAGTGATCTTCGAACGGATGGGTCTATACCAACCGCTGTTCACGGCTCTCGGTTTTGTGCTGCTTGGAGGATCGGCCCTGTGGGGCTTTATGCCTTTGATTAATCGCCAGAAACGCAGAAAAGCGCAAGCAGAAGCTAAAGTGGCAGCAGAAACCGCGAATGTACTAGCTGATCATCCACAGCAACCGTTTGACGAGGACGATGATGTACCGTTACAGTTAAAACGAGATGGAGTGGACAAGTCACTCGTCGCTTAGGAGAAGAAATGGAATTTTATGCAGCATTTTCGCACTTAATGACAATTTCGCTCAATGCGCCAGCCACTGGTAGTAACGAAGGAAGTAAGATTCCACTCTGCGACGGAAACAAGTTGAGGAAATAGAGCTAGGGTAGGTGAATACAGTAGATGACAAACGGTAGGTAGGTGTTAGAAGCAGCAGAACCAACTAAAGTGACCATATACTAGATAGGAATACAACCGGAAACAGGAGAAACAGAAGGAGAAACACATAGAATTACATTAACATAAGTGAACAGTGGCCATCAAGCTCAAAGCGGAGAAAGTCCAATCGATCCAACGCTCGAACACAAAAGAATACAGCGCTGAGACAGGGATCAAAATCGGATCCATTAGTATTAATTATTAGTATGGCGTATCCCGAGAGACTCGTAGGTGACGTTCTCATTCAGACTATTCGTATTGGACGTGTTCGTTTTTCAAACAATCGATATTTCTCTCACCCTTTCATCTACACGTTTCACGCGTGCCTCACAAACGTTGGGACTATGCTATAAATCAATCGTTGCACTGTATTGAAACAGGACAAACACGATCCGTGAACGTGTGATCTATTAGGATGTGTGAAAGTGAGAGTGTAGCTCCAATGAATGTGTCAGCCTTAAAGCCTTTTATTTCTTTAACAAAACATTTCCTGCTCTTGATGAGATTGCGATACAGGATAATAGTTGATACAGTAACAGCGAGATGCCGATATATGCATGAAAGTATTGTTTAGAAAAGTTTACTACCCTAAGCGTTTGACCAAGAGCCTATTAGTTATGTACGTAGATTGTGTGTTGTTTTTTTTCCCTCCCTCCCTTTTATGTACTTCTTTATGTTTTACTCTGTAGGTGTGTTTGCGTATTTGTATGTGACATAAATGGATGAGCGCGGTTCACAATCAGGATCACTACTGAGAAAGAATACCAAAATAAATAAGCGGCATGAGACGGATAGTAAAGTGGAAGAGGAGGATATTTAGAAGGTTACATACTGGGATGAGTGCATAGAAATATCAACCATTCAATATATAGTTTATTTTTTGTTTGCTACTGAAACGGAACTAAAACAGGATGTAGATAAAACTACCGATAAAATATAGAACAAACCATAACCGAGTACTGCGCAATGCTCATTCGTAAACATGTCCGAAACGTGGCCCGAAATGTGTTGTGATCTGGATTAGGGTAGAGTTAAGGGATGTGTTTTGATTTCGTGCCCCACGACGATGATTCTGATGAATCAAATAATCACACTAACAATATTACTGTTCGATAGTTTAGTAAATTACATTTGTACTCGTTGCTGGTTAGGCTTAGATTCTATCTTAAGTTTATTCCGCTGCAAATACAAATACACTATTTTTTTAATCCTATCACGCATATTAATTAAATCTGCCTTAACACTAATGCTTGTAGTAATTCCCATGTAACGTATCTGTGTACTGCGCATTGCCTAATCATAGGCGCCAACAATTATTATGATATTTAAATGTCATGCAGTGTTCGTCTTGTTGAACTAGCGAAGAATTCTAATGTTCTTCACTTGTTTTCTTTGTGGAGTATATTTTACTATTGATCGTTGGGTCTCCTCATATGACGTAATTAATTGAACGAAATTAGAACATATGAAGATTACGATAAAAAACGTATCGGTTGAGAGTCTATTAATAATAATTCTTGGGAAAATGGATACTTCTTGAAAAGCCCTATAATTTCCCCATCCCTTGTTTATCATGCAGTTTATTAATTATTTATATCACCCATTACTATGTCTTACAAAAATCTTTACCTGTATTGATAGAAAGAAAGGAGCTTTTGAAGAACTTCATTGTCTTACTGTCTTTCATGTTAATGTCTTCAACAAAAATTCGCATTCGTCATGTTTGCCTAGCACGAATCATTATTATTTATATTATTCATGAAATATATTCTGCCAGTCATCCATTAACTAAATATTTATTTTGAAAGTCTACGTACAATGGCTTACTATACTTATTTCAGCGAAGTATTCGAATAGCCCGGAAGTAATGGGGGCGCCCGGTACTTAAGTAATTACGACCCCCAAACCAACTCGCATTCGGACAATTCCCAACGGACGCAGCACTGACTATTTAGTTATAGATGAATGAGGTCAAGGAAAGCCAGGAATGACAGACTTCATGGCTTCTGTGGCTGTTGGTAATTTATGTCATGAGGAAAATATTGTCAAAATAACCAAGTAAGTATAGGTCAACCATGTTTATGGTAAGTACTTAATTTCACTTATCCATCTAAGTGTGGGTTTCTTTGTTCCGTGATTTTCTATTGTAAGCAATAAGCATAAATAACTGCAACGCTGTGTCTGCGGTCCAGTGGAGTATGTGGTTCCACACGACAGGAACGGTGAAAAATCTCATCCAGACCGTTCCACCGTAGGCAGGACTGATTATCCGGGGATTAATAAAGTCAAATAAAGGCAGAAATGGCAGGCATGACCTAGTGGACCGTTACGGCATTAGAAGTATTGTATTGTACAACTGTCCATATCTACTCTACGACCATATCAACCCTACGTATATTCAACGTTATTCAATTATGTATTATACAATCATACGTAATTATATATACATTGTTGAACTATATTGATAACTACAAAACCACAAAACCTAAATTATTGTTAACTTTTGTTAAGTACTGGGCGCCTCCAGTTAAACATGCAGGATACACAAGCTTACATAAAGTTGTAACCATTCTAAGTCAGTTGAGGTGGTTTTTAACAGAATTAGTCTCCATTTTTACAAGCTCCTGCAGGTGGGAAGGAGTAAAGAACTATCTACACATAATTCTAGTTTTGTTCGAATCTAGTAACGCCTCCGACTTTGCCAAACTTCTAATGCTATCTTCTAATTGAATTACTCATAAGTTTGTAGAAGTTTGCAGCAAGATACGTTTTTGTACTAAAATTTTAGTGAATCTAAATGCAAAGTGTTGAAGTATCAGTAATTCTTCAAACATTTGAGCCACATGTATACAATAAATTCATATAAAAAAGCTTTCTCTTTATAGATTTAGCATTAAACGACCGAATATCGTTGAATATGATAATGAACGATAATAAAAGAAATCAACAAATAAATTATTGATAACACAACGCACTGGTTATCGTGCAGCTACTCCTTATGACACTTTTGATAACATTAATCGATGAGCAAACTTTATGATAACAAATCATTTGCCGATACAGATAACATTAAGCAATGAAGTATGACAAAGTCAATTCTAACAGTCTTGGCTATTTTTAAGGTGATGAACTAAGTACGATGCAAGCAGAGTTATAGAGAAAGACCAAACTCAAGATAAATTGTTATACTTTTGTGCAAACTTTTCTCATCTAATACATTATAACTTTGGCATTTCTAAACTTTATCATACGAAGCATAAAACAACCATCAACACACGTCAACACTGTCCACTTGCGACAGTCGAACGTGTCTCGGAACTGTTTGGTTTGAAGCCACTCGACTGGAGATAGGTGGCATCGTAACGGACCCGAAACATTTCATCATACACAAACGCTTCGATCGAATTTACGCTAATCCGCTTGCATCTAATGCGTTTGTGTTGGTATCTTTCGGACCACCGAATATCCATTCAGAAGTATAAAACTACCCCACCGACGGGTGGATCCGTATCAGTCGCCGTACGACCGTTGTTCGTTTACCAACATTACTCGATGGAGCTGTACTTTAACATTGTGTCACCGCCGTGCCAAAGTGTGCTGCTGGTGGGCAAAATGCTGGGCCTTACGTTTGACCTGAAGGAAGTCAATCCCCATCTGCCGGAAGTGCGGGAACAGCTGAGGAAGGTACGCGGTTCGACCACATTAATCACAACCATTCGACCTCATTAATCATTGTCCCGCAATCTTCCGTTCCGTTTCGTTTCAGTACAATCCCCAGCACACCATACCGACGTTCATTGAGGATGGGCACGTTATTTGGGAGTCGTACGCCATCGCCATCTATTTGGTGGAAAAGTACGGGAAAGATGATTCGCTCTACCCGAAAGATCCGAAGGTGCGCTCCACCGTGAACCAGCGATTGTTCTTCGACAATGGCGTCATGTTTCGGGGTGCCATCGAGTACGTGGAGTGTATTTTGAAGAAAAAACTTGAACCGACCGCTGAAATGGTGCAGAAGCTGAAGAAGGCGCTCGGGCTGTTGGAATCGTTCGTGAAAGATCGTTCGTTTGTTGCTGCCGAGCATTTGACGATCTCCGACATCTGTCTATTGAGCAGCGTGACGCTGCTGACGGGTGTTAAGTACGATCTGGAGCCATATCCAGCCATTCAGGCCTGGGTAGCACGTGTGACGGACGTACTGCCAAATTATGGCGAATTTCACAAGGAACTGCTAGAAAAGAGCCTAGAGTACATAAAAACATTGTAGAGCATTGCTATTGGGTGAGGATCTTCAACCAACACGTTGCATGTATAACATCTGGAATTACTCTTAAATATACACTGGAATAGAAATCAACAAATAAAATCACCTTCATTATCATTAACCCATTATGGTTGACATTCATTAATTGACCTTATGGCTATAGTACGAGTGTTGCGTGTCGTAGCACGGGCCTCGTCAACATATGAAACAATAGACCCTTCGTAATACCGAAGTGTATATTATGTAATATACATAATGTGTACATATAAAGTTATGTGTATACATAAAGTGATATATTATTTCTTAATTGTTAATATCAGATAATACGTATATTGAAATTCATTGAAAATCGTAGTGTCACGTTAACTATAAATTATAATAATTTTAAATTATTGGAAAAATATATGATTCGCGTTGTATAAAAAAAGCCTATGCTCTATGCAAAAAAAGACATAAAATTAATATTTCAAGGCAGTGTCCCTTGCTGCTGTTGGAATTCTCTTTCATGTTAAGTTATGGAAGAAATAGTGGAAATTACCATACTTTTCTACATGTTAGAAACGAACGATATTCTAATGCTTTTAGACAGTTTTTTCAAAAGCTAATGTAGACTTAAATGAGAAAATCGTTTATAAGTAAAATCCGTTAATTTAAGGCTCAGATAATTTTACTAATCGTAAATTTACACCTGTAAATGTGAGTCTTTAGTGTTAAAAAGAGATGCAAAATTGCTTCAGAACATAATACCGATAACGAAACTGATTCATGCTATAATTACGATTTCATGTGCTCGGTTCCGTGTGTGCGTGCGTGTGTGTAGTTAAGAATGAAATTATTTATGCTTCAACAGCAGCCACATACCACCAAACACCTTACCAAACAACAAACACCTTCCCCAACTCATTATGACGCTGCTGGATCTACACCACACAGAGAGGAGCAAAAAAAAATGCTTATAATTGAGGTAACACTTCACGTACAGATTCTCCCGTTGGCGGTGTGTGTTGGTGGCGCACTTTATCGACCGAACCGGGAAGATACCCGAGAGTGTAGAAAACGAAAACGACTGCAGGCGATTCCTATCGCTGTCCCCAACACACAATGAACAAACAACATTTTGGCCAGTCATGCCGTTTTGCCGGCATACTCACCAATGTGTTGGTGAAGTTAGTGGTCTGACATCATCGCACACTCTCGTCCGACTGTGGTCGGGCGGAGCAGTATTAGTTGCGTGTTGTGCTTGAATGCTGTGTGGTATTATAAAACCACGCGCCAACGCTTGCTGCAGCGACAGTCATCTTTTAGCCGGACACACACGCGGGACGCGCATTCGTTCAGTTGCTCAAGTGATGGATTACTACTACAGTCTTGTTTCACCGCCCTGCCAGAGCCCACTGCTGGTGGCGAAGAAGCTTGGAATCACGCTCAATCTCAAGAAAACGAACGTTCACGATCCGGTTCAAAAAGAGGCACTTACCAAGGTACGGCCATGCCTGTAACACTCAACATCTGCAATGGTTGCGATGAAAGTGCCTCTAAAATGTGGTTTCTGTTTCAATCCGTAGCTAAATCCCCAGCACACTATTCCAACGCTGGTGGATAACGGGCACGTTGTGTGGGAATCGTACGCGATCGTGACATATTTGGTAGAGGCCTACGCGAAGGATGACACCCTCTACCCGAAGGACCCGAAAGTGCGTTCCGTCGTAAACCAGCGGCTCTTCTTCGACATTGGCACGCTGTACAAGCAGATCATTGAAATCATCCACCTGGTGATCAAGAAGGAACAGCCCACCGACGAGCAGATGGAAAAGTTGAAGAAAGCCCTCGATCTGTTGGAACATTTCGTTACCGAACGGTCGTACGTCGCGGCGGATCACCTGACGGTGGCGGACATCTGCTTGCTCGGCACGGTAACCGCACTCAACTGGTTGAAGCACGATCTGGAACCTTTCCCCCACATCAGGGCATGGATTGCACGGGTGACGGCTGAAATCCCTGGCTATGCCGACTTCCGGAAGGAGGCTGAGCAAGCCATCAAAGAGTACGTCGCCAATCGAAAGTGAGCAGACTGACGGGCGGGATTTTTGTTGTAGTTGAGAGTTCGTGTAGCTGACAGCATGCAATGCAGCGTATGTTTAATGTGTGCAGCTTTGCAAACTTTGGAAATACATTTCAGAGGCGTGTGCTTTACCATAACCGGCATATCCGTTCAAATCTAACACATCACTGTGAGCTGCCAATTCTTATCGGATTTGGAGTTAATTATCAGTGTGCCTACATTTTGTAGTCAATTAGCCGCACTGCACGCAGCACGTTGGAGAATGCACCGCATTGAATCTGGTCGCACACACTTTTCGGAATCTTGTGGACAGTAATTTATAAATTTTGGTTATTTTCTGATAAGGATACACGCAATCAGATTGACGTTTTTAATCATTTTCTTGCGGACGAAAGACACAAGTGTCGTACGGGAGGAGTTGAGCAAATAATGTTTTAAATTATATTCTCCCCAGTAAAATGTGCAAGCTTTGATAAGGTTATTCTTACATGCAGCACACATTTCCACATTGTCACAACTATGTTGCACTCCACGACACATGTGCACGCTCACTTTGTTGCGGGCATGGCCGGCATCGTTAGTAGAAGGGGATGAATAAACTCAGGAATTGTTCAGGATTATTGAGGATTGTTATTATTTTTCAATAAGAAAACAGTTACGAAACCTACCTCATCGCCTTTTAAAATACTCATGGAAGGAATGGAGGCACACACGCAAACCATGCCTGAGTAATTTTAGGAATTGCATTTTACAGTGTTGCCATTTAGATTAGATCCAAAGTACGGGCCGCATACTCGTGCGCATGCCCCCAGTGGGCAACTATTGCTATATTGCTTTTGTAACCACCTGAAAAATTTATCTCACTAGAAAAATATGTCTATTGCTATCACCCTCGGTTTGCCCCAAGGAGATGGGTTAGATTGTCTACTCTTCAACCTAGCGCTAGAGAGAGCCTTCCGCAACTCGGAGGTGTAAACTGCGGGGACCATCTTCTATAGGTTAATCGAGATCTTGGCATACGCTGATGACATAGACCGGTATGCCGGGCTGCCAACCGGTCTTTCTACAGTCTGAGGAAACTTCTCCACTCAAAACACCTATCTCGATAAACGAAGCTGGAACTATATAGAACTTATACAGGTACAGTGCCCACATACGTCTCTGAGACATGAACTTTGTCCAAAACTGACGAAACCCTCGAAGCCGCGTTCGAGAGAACGATGCTCAGTAGGATTTTTGGAACCGTGTGTGTGGAAGAACACTGGAGGAGCCGCTTCAATGAGGAACTCCATGCTTTGTACGGCGAATTTACTGTCGTACAGCGAATTAGTCTCCCCAGGCTCCGGTGAGCTGGTCACGTAATGAGAATGATACCGAACGACCCAGCCCGTGAAGTCCTTTTAAGTCGCCCACGTGGACAGGCGGCGTGGTAGGCCCAAATCGATATGGAACGATGGCGTTGATGCGCCCGCCAGAAAGGCCGGGATAATGGATTGGCAGACGAAGGCGCTCGACCGTCAGCAGTTTAGAGAACTCCTGCAGCAGGCCAAGACCGCGAAGCGGTTGTTGCTCCGGTTAATAATATTAATATTCATTCCAAATAATAACACTAATATTCATTATGCAATATAAAATATATATATACAATATATGTAAAAATATTGTAGTGGTTTTAAGAGCCGGTTTCGACTGAATGTAATAGGTTTGCATCGTTATTTCTTTAACTCAGCGATACTCAGTGGCCTAACCTAACGGTAGGCGGAGTAGGCGGCCGCCTAGGGCCCCGCCGTGTTTAGGGCCCCGAAAAAAGCTGTTTAACAAGAAAAACTGTATGAATTGTGCCAGAAATGGGCCCGTCAAGCGTCGCTTAAACCCTCTCTGGATGCTAGAGGGACCCCGAAGTGTATCACAAGTTAGGGGCCCCGACTATTTTTCTGTATTACTTCTGTACTCTTTTTAAACTACATACTGGCTACATAATTCGATTTTTTTTTGAAAACAATGAGAATAATTTTTAGACGTATAAAAAACTAATAAACCCCTATGTCCGCAGGTCACTCCATATGGATGAACTGTCGGTGATACTGAAAACAAACTGTACATGAAGCAAATATATATCGAATAAATGCGTACGTTAATTACATTCGAATCGGTAAGGCAGGTAAGTAAAAATCAAAACTATTCACTCAACTTATCGAGGCTAATCCACGGCAGATGTTCCGTAAACATCGTAAATCCTTGATAGTAATTGTTGTGTTCCGTATTGTTATAAAATTTTGTGTTGCTAACAAGAGTGCTGGAAAGTTTTCTACTTTAGAAGGATTACTACTTTAGGAATCACATTAAACCTCAAGAAAACGAACATATACGATCCAGTAGAGCTAGATGCATTATCGAAGGTACGCTAGTGCGGTGAAAACCTTACCGAATGAGATACTCTACTTGGTCAACTTCAATCAAGCTTACCTCTTCCAGATCTATCCCAACCTTCCTTTGCTTGTAGACAACTGGAACATATTGTTTGAATCGTACGCAATCGTCCTTTATCTGGTGAAACGTGAAACGCCAACGATGGCACACTCTATCCGCACGATCCGATCGTTCCATTGTCAACCAACGTTTGTTCGACGATGTCTCTACACTGTACAAGCAGATCTATGAAAACATTCACGTCGAGAAGCAGAACCGAAAGCCGACGGAGAAA